>NW_006921663.1:1488168-1502969 GCF_000298275.1 Orycteropus afer afer
CAACAACAACAACAATGGAAGTAGATTGCCCAACCTTCCTTCAGAGGAATGGCTGGTGAGTTTGAACCGCCAACCTCCTGGTTAGCAGTCAAATGCCTTAGACACTACGCCACCAGAGCTCGCACTATGCCACCAGAGATCCCTAAAAAGAGCTTAACATTTCTAATACCCATTTTTGTTTTGAAGAGTGTAGCTAAAACAATTTTCACAATAGCTGAGGAGTTTTAAGATATTGCTTGAACAATTTCTCTCAGAAAGATCAGCACAAGGCCGGTCCCCATGAGGCGAAGATTAAAGATGTCCCAAATATCCAAACTACCGTACCACTCCATCACTTCAGACATTAACTCCTCCTCCTCCTCCAAGTAATTTCCCCAGTCTTAGGGTTCTGTATTTCGCTGTAACGCCTCATAGAACTCACAGACACACAAGGGTTCATCTCATGTAGTAGTGGTGGAGGCTGGCAGGCTGGCGAGTCCCAGGTCCGGGAGTCTGGAGGATCCTCCCAACTCTCGGGGTTTGATGAACCTCGATCAGCAGATCACATGACAGCTGCTGTCCCAAATCCAGGGGAGAGATGAGGATGAGCCAAGACACAAAACCGGAGCAAGAGGAGGGCAGATCTTCCCAGGAGATTCGTAGGTATACCCTCAAGGAAGCTAAGGGTGGTGATTTGAATTATACCCTCCAGCAAGGCAGGACTCAAGATACATTCCACCTGTGTTGCCCCAACAGAAATAACCTAAATCCCATCACAGAGTCGATTGCCAGTCATTATAGGGAATGACTACTACCAGCTGCCCAGCCAAGTTGATACCTGACTTTAACTACCACACCACCCCAAACAGGCATGTATAATGGGATTTACAAAACATCACAGAATAGAGGACAATGGCTAGAAGGGCCACATCAAGCAATTCACCGCAGATATACAAGCTAAAGGAACAGATAATCATGAAATCAATGCATGTGATTTTGAAATCAGATACAGTATGGAGATGGTATATATTTATTTTGCTTACATTTCTAACATTAAAATTACCCCCAAAAAGTCATCTACAAAAGCTCAAGTGTTTCAGAACAATCATTTTAGTAAATAAAGAAAAAGAAGCCATGTTCTGAAATGCTGGCCACAATGTTTGGCTGAAACAGAAAATCTACACAACAGTTTGCTTTCATCTGACATAAAAAAGATAGGGGGAGGGAATAAAAAAGATCAGAAAAACAAGGGAGGCCTTATTAGAGGAAATACTGTTCTAAGAAAAACACACTTGAGATTGATGGGGGTAGGGGAGCAGGACAGAACCAGGACAGTCCTGTATACCACATAACCTAGGGAGCACCATTCACATGTCTGTGTAAAAGATGCATCCAAGGGTTGTACAGTGCAAAACCAGCCCAACTGTATGTTACACAGCCCTGTGCAAAAGACACTGCTTTCTAATAAGGTGGACCAGAGCATTACCTGCTGCCTTTCCACAACAGACAAGTAGTTTTTTCCTCCTATTCAGATGTGACTAGATAAAATGACCTCAAAAACTACTGTGTATATTCAAAGTATTTCTGTATCTTTCAGGTAATAAGCTAATTTATATACTGGGATCAAAAGGTTTGTTGAGATCTGAATTAGAACTTGAATTCTAAAGCACCTGGTTTATGGATGGGAGCTCTGGTAGCATAGTGCCCAAGGCACTTGACTGCTAACCAGGAGGCTGGTGGTTCAAACCCACCAGCCACTCCTCAGAAGGAAGGTTGGGCAATCTACTTCTGTAGTGATACTGCCTCGGCAACCCAAGGAGGGGTCGCTATGAGTCGGGTCCGACTCGACGGCACATAACGACAACAACATGGTTTACAGGAAGACCTCTAACTCTATTTTGAGTCTTGTCATAAGTTCAGACACGACTTGATTTCATTCTGACCATTAACTAACAAAGTGGCTATGCTCAAATCCAAGAAGGGGTAATTTGCCCTCAAGAAGTATGTGGTTGAAAGTAGATTAACCAGTATGACATCACAGAAAGAACTAGAAAACTTGCCTGGGTGTATGTTACCTGCACGTTATTTAATTTAAAAGTTGAGGTCCTGGTGACTATGACTCCTGACTACATGGTCATGAGTCATACCCTGAACAGGTGGTCAAAGCCCCAGAATCAATCCTGTAAGCTTTCTAACCTGCAATTGTGTATATATCCCAATCATAGTTCTTTCCAGGCTTCTGTAGACCTGTCTGCAAGAGTGATGGATTGACCTGCCACCAATCATGATCTTGTAATGACTTCGTTTGTTTTCTATCATATATAATGAAAACCATGGCTGTGAGTCAGTGGACATAATTGGCCTCATGCTAACACTTTCCTTCATCTGGATGACTGTCTTTGTCATTGTCCTGTTTAAGGCTTAATAAAAGGGTCTCTACAGAATATGAGCTCTGGTGGTGCAGTCGTTAAAGCATTTGGCTGCTAACCAAAAGGTCAAGGGCTCAAACCCACCAGCTGCTCCACAGGCAAAAGGCAAAAGATGAGGTGGTCTGCTTCTGTAAAGATTCACAGCTTTGGAAACCCTATGGGCCTGTTCTACTTTGTCCTATAGGGTCTCTATGAGTCAGAATGGACTCTCTGACAGCGGGTTTGGTGTTTGCTTCTTTTTAAATACAATATGCTTGAACCTGGGGTCTTTTTTCCCCTAGCATGGATTTTTGTGTCAAAGTATTTTAGCTGTGGATTTTACTTTTTCTCAAAATAGAATCGACTGCCACACTGCAATGTCTAGCCTAAACTATTACATACATTACCATAGTACCACATCATAATATAAGCTCAATATAAGGCTAATTTTTCCAACTATAAAATCCTTTTTTTATCTATAATTGCTAGCACATCAATCAAATTCAATATCAAATGTGTTCTTAGAGTTTGTTTTCAACTTTTCTCATTCCTACACATTAATGGAAATCTGACATGAAAAGAGAAAATCTAAAGTGCAAGAACAGCCAAACAAATTTGGGGTGCCAAGGCTCTGTTAAATGTAAGGTTGCTCTATCTATCCTGTACTTGCTCTGAAATGGACATATTCTCTGGGATTCTTCACCTTTAACCTAAACCTATCCAAAGTACAGGCTTAGTAAAACTTCTCAAAAATCAATGTAAATTTTGGTACCTATCCTCATCCACCCTTGGTCAGTGGAAAAGAATCCAGAATTTTGATAATTTAACCAAAAGGTATGAAGAGTACAAGGATCAGGAAGTATTGCAAGCTTTAGGCAAGATCCATTTAAATAAATTATTTTTTCTGTGCTCACAAACCTAACCATAACCAAAGACTATCATCTCACCAAAAATACCTCTACAATCTCTATGAATAGTATTACAACACCCCTCTTCTCAAGAGGAAGTTTAGCACAGTGATTAGGAACATGAACTTTGCCTGGATTCAAATCCCAGCTCTGCCCTTTTTAAGCTCTGCAACCCTGGATAAGGTTAACATCTCAGCCTCAGTTTCCTTATCTGTAAAGTGGGAAAAAAAAAAAAAAACAGAATGTACCTAATAGGGATGTTATGAGGACTTAATGAGTGGATATGCATATATGCTTGAAACAGTTCCTAGTGCATTATATGTATTCAATGTTAGTTACTCTCTACCTTTTAGCTTAAGTAATTCAGGCCACACAAAGAATTTTAGAAAAATCATCTGCTCTAGCTGCCTCATTTTACATATTAAAGAAACCAAGGCCAGAGATGAGAATGGCTTACCCAAGATTAGAGCTAACTAATAGATCCACAACTATAGCCAACTTCCCAGTGTGGGTTTTTCCAGCATTTCATCACAACTATGCCCACATATGAGACTTGAGATTGTGGGAGTTTCTCCTGTAATGCCTAAGGCATCTGCTAACCAGAAAGCTGGCGGTTCAAACCCACCATCCACTCCTCAGAAGGCAGACTGGGCAATCTACTTCCCTAGAGAAACACAAGGAGGGGTCGCTATGAGTCAGAATCGACTGGACAGCAGTGAGTTTTTCTTTTTTTTAATGCCCAACTTCAACCCCAAAACTTTTCTGCACCAAAACAGATTTTCATCTATAATCTGCCATTATCTGTCATCTATTTACTAATGGACTAGTAAAACTATTAAAATAATATTTTGTGCATTAATGTACTAAACGCATTACTTATTATTTTATCAAATCAAGAGAAGCACACTGCAATTTACAGATGTGGACACTAAATCTCAGGAAGTCTATGGATCTTGTCTCCAGTTTCACAAAGTCTGTACCAAGAATCTGAACCCAGGGCTAACTTTTTAAGTCCTTGCTCCTTCCATTATACAATGGAATAAATTTTAATATGGCCCTGTTCAAAGTTTATGGAACCTGACGTTGCACCGACTAAGCATTTGGCTGCTAACTGAAAGGTTGGCAGTTTGACATGGGAGAAAGAAGGGCTGCTTATGCACAGGGAGACAGCTCAGGGAGCAGGAGTGTATGGAGTGATGGCCACTGGGAAGAGGTAACTATGGGGAGGAGCAGGAGGGGAACTGTTGCATTGTGGTAAACTGTGGTCAATGACATGAGACAAAGTATATGTGAACTGCTGTATGGAAACTGAATTTGCTCTGTAAATCTTCACCCAAATCACAATAAAGAAAAAAAAAAAGGTTGGCAGTTTGAACCCATCCAGTAGCTCAGGAGAAAGACCCTGAAGATTACTGTTGTTAGGTGTCATTGAGTTGTTTTTTACTCACAGCAACTCCACATGACAGAGTAGACTGTGTCATGGTGTCTTTTAGGCTGCAATCTTTACAGGGGCAGATCACCAGGCCTTTCTTCTCTGAAAGGATGGGTGGATTCGAACTGCCAAACTTTAAGTAATGCTTAACCTTTGTGCTCCTCGGAAGGAAGGTTGGGCAATCCTACTTCCGTAGTGATACTGCCTCGGAAACCCAAGGAAGACTCGAGGGCACATAACCACCACCACCACCACCAACCTTTGTGCTATAAAGATTACGGCCTAAAAAACCCTCTGGGGCAGTTCTATTCTGTCACATGGGGTTGCTGTGAATCCAAAACAAATCATCAGCACCCAACAACTACTATTAAAGATTGTCAGACATTTTACAACCCCTGAAGCCAAATTCCTTTGGTATTTCTACTAAGAACCAAGCTACTGAAGAGAAATTTCATTCCCTTTAACCTGCATCGACTTCAGCATGGTTTCTTCAGATTTGTTCAAATTCAATGTTTCACCTCAGTTCTGGTTAGATAAATCCAGTTTCAAATCCCACAAGATCAAGGAACTGTCAGACTAAATAAGGGTTTGAAGGCAAGATGGATCCCCAGAGAGGGACTAGCTATGCTGAATTATGTCAATGAGAAGCAGAGGCACAAGTTCTGGTGGTACAGTGGTTAAAAGCAATCAGCTGCTAACCAAAAGCTCAGCGGTTCGAAGCCACTAGCCCTCCGCGGGAAACAGATGAAGCAGTCTGCTTCCCTAAGATTTACAGCCTTGGAAGCCCTATAGGGCAGCTATACTCTGCCCTATGGGGTCACTATGAGTCAGAATCGACTTGATGGCAGTGGGTTGGGTTTTCTTTTTTTTTCCCCCCAAATGGTTCCTCAGGAATAGGACCGGATTGGGAACACCTGCAATATCATCTGCTCTTAATGTTATGTCATAGTGCTAGTGAGACTGATACATTGAATAACAAAAGCTTTGCCTTTCCAGGAAGGAGCTCTGGTAGTATACTGCCTAAGGCATCTGACTGCTAAGCAGAAGGCTGGCGGATCAAACCCACCAGCCACTTCTCTGAAGGAAGGTTGGGCAATCCACTTCTGTAGTGATATCGCCTCGGAAACCCAAGGAGGGGTCACCCAAGTGAGTGAGGTTTTTTTGTTTTTTTTGTTTTTTTGCCTTTCCAGGAAAGCAGCCTCTCTTTCTTTTGTCCAATCCTTTTCTCCCTCCTACCTCCCCGCCCAAACTTGTTCAGCAGAACTCTTTTAAGAGAACCCAACGGAGAAACTAATCTGGGTGCTGCTGTCAGCGCCTGAAAAGACCTTCACCACTCATTTCACGGCTCACTCGCCTCCCTCTCCGCCAAGACGTCCTCTTTCCCCAACCTATTCTCCAACCTGGGCTCTCGATAGAACAGCCATCGCAAGTCAGGCCGTGCCAGGTCCCATCCCACCCAAACGCCCCTCCCGCGGTCCCATTCCCAGGAGGAGGGGGCCTGGCCAGGGGCTTCCGGCTGAAAACAGGGAGGGCAGCAGGTTGTCTGCTTCTGGGGCCGAGGGCGGCCCCGCCCCAGAGAAACCGCTGGGCCTGATAAAGAGAAGATGCGAAAATAGGTGGCGCAGGGATTCTGCAGAGAGCCAGGCCTCGGCCGCCTGCCCGCCCACCCACTGCCCAGTCCGAGGACGCTCTTCCGGCCAGCGGTACGCCACCCTCGTCCCCGCCTGCCCTGTCCTCTGGCCTTCGGGGCACAGAGACTGTAACTCCAGTCGCCGCAGCCAAGGACGGTCCTCACCTGCTGTTTAAGGAGCTGGAAGGTGAAGGATCGGGAAGATGCCTCAGGCCCCCACAGTTGGACCAGCTGACACCGGCAGCCCCGCCTTCTCCACCCACTGAGCGTGCGCTGAGAGAAAACTCCCACCTCGTCCCGCCCAGCTGCCAGCCAATCCTGATTCAGCAAGTACGTATGCGTATTAGATGCCCGTCGCCCCACTTTTCCTTTCTCAAAAGCGAGTATCTATCTTTTGCCATAACAAAAGGACACTGACATCCAATCAGGATTGAGGTAGCGGTGGGCGTGCCCGAGAAGAGGAATATTCGATGAAAGCAGGCAAGCGAAGTTGAGGGTAGGAAAAGCTACCTACAACCTTGGGGTCCATTCCGATTCATAGCGACCCCCGTTGAGTTTCCAAGGCTGTTAATCTTTACAGGAGCAGTGTTAATCTTTACACCATCAAAGCTCATGTGTGAAAGCCAGTCCAGGCGAAGCAGCGCTTCAGTCTCAACCAAACCCGCAACTTAACCCACTGCTTTTAAGTGTATTCCGACTTGTGGTGACCTTATAGGACAAGGTTCCCCCCCCCCATAGGATTTCTAAGGCTGTAAATCTTTATGGAAACACACTGCCACATTTCTGTCACAGAGTGGCTAGTGGGTTTGAACCACCGACCTTTTGGTTGGCAGGCTAGTGCTTTAACCACTGCACTACCAGGGCTCCTCAGTTTTAGCAGGAGCCTGAAACTTTGGGTAAGAAATCCTGAGCAGATAAGGACTACACAAAGGAGATGCACTCCTTAGAACAATCAACCAAGGGAGATTAAAAAACCAAAATTCACTGCCCTCTAGTCGATCCTGGGAGCTCTGGTAATGTAGTGCCTAAAGCACTTGACTGGTTACCAGAAGGCTGGCAGTTCAAACCCTCCAGCCACTCCTCAGAAGGAAGATGGAGCAATCTACTTCGGTAGTGATACTGCCTCAGAAACCCAAGAAGGGGTCGCTATGAGTGGGTCTGACTCGATGGCACATAACAACAACCACAACTAGTCAGATCCGACTCATAGCCTCTCCTTGGGTTTCTCAGGCATATCACCACAGAAGTAGATTGCCCAACCTTCCTTCTGAGGAGTGACTGGCAGGTTTGAACCACCAGCCTTCTGGTTAGCAGTCAAATGCCTTAGGCACTATGCCACCAGAGCTCCCAATGACGTTTTAGGATTGAGAAAATACCTTAATAGCACTTTTTTGAATTTTTGCTCCCCTCATCCCATTTGACTCTCATAGCAACTCAAGAAGAAACTGAAGTTTAGAGAAAAATTAATTTCATGCTGAAGGTCACACCTCCAGTACAAAATGCTATATACCAGGCTTCAAAGTGATAAGGTAGGTGGTCTTGCTTGACACTGCTCATAGATATCTAGCACTTGGCACATAGCAATATCCTGCTTGTTTTTAATATTTGTTGAGTACAAGGCGGTAACACCCACAGGGATACATGTTTTGACTTTGGCACATTCTCCTGAGTTGTAGGGGTTAGCCTTATGACTATATGAAGAAAAACATCAGGATTAGAGGAAGACTCATTAACAACCTGTGATAGATGACACAACCTTGCTTGCTAAAAGTGAAGATGACTTGAAGCATTTACTGATGAAGGTCAAAGACAAACATCAACATAAAGAAAATAAAAATCCTCACAAATGGACCAACAAGCAATATCATGATAAGTGGAAAAAAGATTGAAGTTTTCAAGGATTGAATTTTACTTGAATCCACAATCAACATTCATGGAAGCAGCAGTCAAGAAATTAAATGATGTATTATTGTGTTGGACAAATCTGCTCCAAAAGACCTCTTTAAAGTGTTAAAAAGCAAAGATGGCACCTTGAGGACCACATGACGCAAGCTATGGTATTTTCAGTCACCTCATATGCATGTGAAAGCTGGACAATTAATAAATGAAGACTGAAGAAGAATTGATAACCTTTGAATTATAGTGTGGTGAAGAATACTGGAAATAGCATGAGCTGCCAGAAGAACAAACAAATCTGTCTTGGAAAAATTACAGCTGTAATGCTGCTTAGAAGTAAGGATGGAGAGACTTCATCTCACTTACTTTGGACATGTTATCAGGAAGGACTTAACCCTGAAGAAGGATATTGTGCCTGGTAAAGTGGAGGGACAGTGAAAAAGAGGAAGACCCTCAACAAGATGGATTGACACAGTGTCTACAGCAATGGGCTCAAACATAGCAACTATTGATTGTGAGGATGGTTCAGGACCAGAGAGTGCTTGATTTTGTTGTTCATAAAGTCACTATGAGTCAGAATTGACTTGACAACACCTAACAGTACAGAATCTTACCCAGTTATTGGATGACATTGATTTCCATCTATCTACTGTAAACTCTAGGAGCTCTGGTAGCGTAGTGCCTAAGCACTTGACTGCTAACCAGAACGCTGGTGGTTCAAACCCACCAGCCACTCCTCAGAAGGAAGGTTGGGCAATCTACTTCATAATGATACCGCCTCGGAAACCCAAAGAGGGGTCACTATGAGTTGGGTCCGACTCGATGGCACATAACAATTGTCAACTCTATGCCAAGAGCTCGGGTGGCATAGTGCCTAAGGCATTTGACTGCTAACCAGAAGGCTAGCAGTTCAAACCCACCAGCAACTCCTTGGAAGGAAGACTGGGCAGTCTACTTCCATAGAGATATAGCCTTGGAAACCCAAGGAGGGGTCGCTATGAGTCAGATCCGACTTGACAGCAGTGAGTTTGGTTTTTTTTTGGTACTGACTGTCAATTATATTTCTCCATGATATATAGTTCTTCCATGATATATAGGATCTTCCATGAAGGCCCTAGACTAGTAGACTGGTGTAGCTAATTGCCTCCTTGACATCCCATTTTTGTGTCTACTGGGCATACCAAACACAATGTGACTTAAAAACAACAACTTACTATTGCATGCACACACCCCAAACCTGCTTTTCTGACAGTCTTCCTTATCTCAATAAATGGCAACCCTATCCTTCCAGTTGCTTAGACCAAACCTCTTGGAGTTATCCTTGACCCTTCTTTCTCTCATATACAGCATCTATTCTGGTTACCTTGTACCACTCTGACAAGGATATACCACAAATGGGATGGCCTAAACAAACAGGAGTTTATTCTCTTACAGTGTGGAGGCTTTAAGTCCAAGTTCAAAGAGCTAGACTCTAGGGGCTAGGTGAAAGCCCCTCAACCTTGCTGTCCAGCTCTGCCTCCTGTTCCCGGCCCACTGGACCTAGAGGTATTTCTTCACTCAGACACCTGCTGACTGCTGAGGCTGACAAGTAAAAAGGCACAGTCCCAATGTAACCAAACCACACAGCAGGCCATTAACTTAAGTCCACTTAAGTCCCAATGTTGGCAGAACATGGCAGGCTGCTGAACGACATGGCTACATGCAGGATCCAAGCATGCCATAAGCTAGAGACGATCCTCAAGGCTTCTCCTTATATCCAGGAAGCAGACCACATCCCAAAGGCAGCTACTCAGCTGCATGTGGTAGATCCCACCATGGAGCTGATTGCCAATCTCATCATGGGGAATAACTACCACCAGCTGCCCACCCACTCAACCAGGCCCAGCCAAGTTGACATACAGATTTAACTACCACAGCATCCATTTCAACAGTAAGCCTTATTGACTCTGGAAGACATATCCAGAATTTGACAATTATTCTTCATCTCCATTCCATACACTCTGGTCCAAGCCACCAACCTCTTTTAAATCTGGATTACTGAAAAATCTTTCTGACTTATGGTTCTGGCTATCTAGTGCCATTCTGACAAGAATATACCATAAATGGGATGGCGTTAACAAACAAGGAGTTTATTCTCTTACAGTTTGTCGGCTTTAAGTCCAAGTTCAAAGTACCAGGCTCTACGGGCTGGGTGAAAGCCCCTCAGACTTGGGCTTCAGCTCTGCCTCCAGCTCCCGGCCCACTGAAGCTACAAGCTTTTCTTCACTCAGACAGCTGCTGGCCCAAGATTGACAAGTAAAAAGGCACAGTCCCGATGTTACCAAACCACACAGCAGGCCATTAATTCAAGCATCATTGTAAGTCCCCAGGTTGGCAGAGCATGGCAGGCTTGTGAACAATGATATGGCTATATGCAGGGTCCAAGCATGCCAGAAGCTAGAGACCATTCCCAAAGCTGTTTCTTATATGCGGGAAGCAGACCACATACCCAAAGGCAGCTACTCAGCTGCTCCCAGTAGATTCCACCATGGAGTTGATTACCAGCTCATCGTGGGGAATACTACAGCCACTCAACCAGGCCCAGCCAAGTTGACACACAAACATAACCACCACCCTTATCTTCTTGCCACCTACTCCCTCCAGGATATTCTTTCCACAGTAGCAAGAGTGATATTTTAATGTAGTGTGGCAAGTGACATCCACTTAGTCTTAGGGAATGTCATTCCCAACTTACCAGAACTCTATGTTGAGAAAACAGCCAGATAACCTACAAAAGTTAATAACAGTTAACGGCATCAGTTTAATGTGAAAAATGATAATTTTTGGTGAAACTGCATCTTCATTCACAACATGAAGAGGTTGCTGACAGCCAGAGTTCAACATGCCTGTATTGGGAGCCATCCTCGTATCACTCCTATTTAAATTATGATTTTTTTTTTTTTTTTTAAATCTTCCATCAATAGTGCTATGCACCAGGATATCTTTTGGGTCTGGAAGAACTTGGAATGAATAAATTCCACATTAAGCCCTCCTCTGTTTTCATTAGCCAGAGCCCAAGTGATGCTATTTGGTGCCACTGAGATAAACAACACAGATACAAGAGGAGATTCTAGGGTGATAGCAATGGATAATAATAACTTCTTAATCTCTCTAAAGGAGCTCTGGTAGCATGGTGCCTAAGGCACTTGACTGCTAACCAGAAGGCTGGAAGTTCAAACCCACCAGCCACTCCTCAGAAGGAAGGTTAGGCAATCCTACTTCTGTAGTGATACTGCCTCGGAAACCCAAGGAGGGGTTGCTATAAGTCTGGTCCGACTTGACAGCACATAATGACAACAACAACAAAAATCTATCTATCTAAATTTAACCCCTCTCCCATAAAAACAATAGAAGCAACAAGATAAAAGGAAAAACGTTGGGCATCTATCTACAACTAATTAGGTTGAGCAATGCTGATTTAGACAACTACACATCAACATCACTAGACAGACACATACACACACACCCACCCAATGCAACCTGAGCCAATCAAAACCATAAACTAGCAATTTGCAAGAGATACCAAAGAAAAAGAAATGTGTTAAAGCCTCCCACCTGGATAAAATTAGTGAAATCCAGCCTATGGAACACTATACAGAACAAACAACAACAACATAAACTCTTTTAACAAATAAATTGGGCAGGTGGAGGCAGAAATGGAGAGAAATTATGTAGATAAAGAGTTACTAAATGTGTGTGTGTGTGTGTGTGTGTGTGTGTATAAATGGACAAAATAAACTGTAGGCTTTAAGGATGCACCTGTGGGAGATAAAACTGTTTAAAAAAAGAAAGAAAAGAAAAAGAAATGATGACCATAAAGTAGCATATGGTTACTTTAGGGCATTCACCTTTTTGAAATTCCAGAAGCAATTATGTATCTTGCTAGATACTTTAAAGAAAGACTTTATACAAACTACCTAAAAAATATAATATATCAAAAGGTTACTAGCAATATATCATTCACAAAATAATTACAAATTTCATAAATACAATGTTGCTGATAATTGTCAGATATGCCTTTGAATGAATAGAGAAAAGTCCTTGAAATTGCAAAAAGGACAGTTATATAGTACAACCAAGGAGTTAAATAGTACAAACAAGGAGTATCAAAAGGAGGGAGGCTGAAATTTTGGCAAACTGGTCATGAAGTGAATTGAACACTCATTAAAATATATATTTATTCTATACAGTGTTCCATACATTCATTATACTTTTCAATTAAAAGTAATTTAAAAATTTTCATGGCCATATAACAGTCCCTTCTTCTGAATAAGAAAAACATACATTAAAGAAAAAACTGCAATTGTATAGAAATATTTCTTTATAAGATGATCGTTCTTGTGATCCATAATATGCATATATTAATGTTTGGATACAAAAATCTAAATGAAAACACACAATTAATTTTTTCATACAGAATGAGAACTCCAAATTGAAAAGCACTGTTACAAGACAATGCATTATATGCGGAAGAAATGATGAATGAAAAATATAAAACGTTTAAGATTATTTTGATGATCCAGTCTGACATACTCTTCACACATATAAAAACTTCTATCTCCTCTTAAGTAATTAGAGGGTTCTAAACATACCATGGATATTTTGAAGTGAAATATGCTAAATGGAGGCATTTTGAAAACTTTCAAGTGTAACCAGGTGTGTTCCCTGATACTCTAAGCTCATTAATTTGCAAAATGTGTTTCATCTCATTCCTAAATAAGAACTCATATTTTCTTTTTTAGTTCCTTTTTTTTTCTCTTGAAAGGTTATTGAATTTATTGGAGAATGAGTGCTGTCCTGAATTTGGTGAGTAAGGAATATATCCTATTTGTTGAAACTTGTTTTCAAAACTAAACTTTATACTACTATTGAAAAAAGAAAGAAAGAAAGAAAGAAAACCCAAACTCATTGCCATTGAGTTGATTTTGACTCATAGTGAACCCCCTTGGGCTTCCGAGGAGGTATCTCTGTGAAGTAAATTGCCTAGTCTTCCTCTGAGGAGTGGCTGGTGGGTTTGAACCACCAGGCTTCTGGACCATGCTGCTATTTGGTAAATTAAAGTTGCTGCTGTACACTTTTCTTAAGATTATAATTTCATGATAATAATCAAGCCAGCTAATCTGATCAGAACCATTTTCATTCATTTATTCAACATTTAGATGGCAAGGTAAGAAATTGCTAGTGTATTTTTAGAGGGTTTCTCAAGTAAGTATTGAGAAGGAATTTGGAGTCTCCATGGACTCATGCTTTTAACATTATGACAAAAATGAAGATAAATATGAATGACTCTATGCAGTCTTGATGCATATTTTTCTCTGGACTGAAGTATTGTCTAACCTAGTGTTTCCCAAAGATTGGTGCTAATACCTCTGGGTGTACATGATGAGCTTTTAAAAATATAGTTAGAGATTTATTTTAATGTAATAGAAAATTATGAATAAGACATTTAATCCTCCATTTGCAGATGTTATTGCTTAGAATAGAACTAAATTCAAAACCAGAAATTAATTAAATGATAGTGCAAATGGTGGGAAGTTATGGTAAAAATTGCAATGTTGCTATGCCGATGACTGGTTTGGAAAACACTGCTTTATTGACAGGGCAATAAGCACTCGTTTGAGGAAGAGGAAACCTAAGTTCTGGTTCTGGCTCAGCCTATATTTGTTCATTTGATTCTTCAACCATTTACTCATTAAAAAAGTTAGTTTAGTTTCTACTATGAGCTAGATACTCTATGCATCCCAAAATTGGTAGGATTATTCGTAAGATTTTGGGAGATGAGTCAGTTGACTATTGACTCCCATTTCCTCAACAGGGGAGCTTGATATAGAGTTAATTCTGCTTCTCGAACATCATATATCATAACACTGATGACTTTACCAAATAATCCTAAAACAAAAACTAAAAATAAATAAACCCTTGCTGTCAAGTAAATTCTGACTTATAGTAACCCTCTAGAACAGAATAGAACAGCCAGATGCAGACTGCCACATCTTTCTCCCACAGAGTGACTGTTGGGTTCAAAGGGCTGACCTTTCAGTTAACAGCCACCAGAGCTCCTTGTAGCAGTACTCCTGAGTTATAGAGTATCATTACCCTTATTTAATAGTCAAACTTGGAGGGTTTGATTGTGTCTGACTCTCTAGCTTCTAGCGTCATTCTTGGTATAGGTTTTTAAAGTCTATTTCTTGAGTGAGTTATCTTTGAGCCACCCCATTCCAGCTTTTCAGGTTTTTGATTCTGTGACCCTCTGTACACTAATCTAGCATTATCAATTATTTCAACTGGGTACGTGTTCCACTGAAATATGATAAATCTGGCTTGAAAATTAAGACTATTCATTTGGGATCTGGGCACATAAAAGGGGATTCGGTTTCAATAAGATATAAAGTCATTATTTAAAAAGCATACGACTCAGAATTATAGTGGTAACTAAAATTGTATAAAGGAATGCACACAAGTTTCTAGCAAGGCTCTGACATGCTAGGCTGCTAATACCAAACAAAAAA
>NW_006921663.1:1510504-1511694 GCF_000298275.1 Orycteropus afer afer
TATGTGAACTGCTGTATGAAAAGTGAATTTACTCTGTAAATCTTCACCGAAATCCTAAAAAAAAAAAAAAAATCACTCACTGCCGTTGAGTCGGATATGACTCATAGCAACCCCTCCTTGGGTTTCTGAGGCCGTATCACTAGGGAGGTAGATTGCCTGATCTTCCTTCTGAGGAGTGGCTGGTGGGTTTGAACCACCAGCCTTCTGGTTAGCAGTCAAATGCTTTATATACTAGACCACCAGAGGCTGCTAATTGATCTTCTTAATACGCAAGCATAATCCTCATAGTTTTCTGTCTCCTTGGTAACCACTTGTGCTAAAAGTAATCAACTTAGAAGAATTTTTTGTGAGTCTGTCAAGAACTGGGGTTTTACACTACTTAAAAAAAAAAATCAGTTACCATCAAGTTGACTGCAACTCATGGCGACCCCATGTGTGTCAGAGTAGAACTGCACCCCACAGGGTTTTCTGTGGCTGATTTTTCAGAAGCAGATGTCCAGGCCTTTCTTGTGAAGTGCCTCTGGGTAGACTCAAAACTCCAACCTTTTGTTTAGCAACCAAGTGTGGTAACCCTGTGCACGACCCAGGGACTCCTTTACAGTACTTGCAAGCTAACAGGTTAGCATGGTACTTTTTCGTGAATGTTGGCAGATTCTAGTACTCATGGTTCACCAGCAACTTGATCTTCACACTAGTTTGTATATTTCCCAGCTCCCTCCAAGTCCCATAGTCATAATGTGGAGGGCCCAGATAGATGCCTGCACACACAGTGGGTTGCATTATAGGGGATGAACACGGAGCTTGAGGAACCTATTGCTTTTATAGCAAATGGAAGCAAACTTACTCTTTGTCTAGGGGGAACCATTATGTCATCCCTTAAAGTTGTTCATTGCAAACACACTCTAAGAAATGGCCCAAGTAAAGGCTGCATCAGGGCCTTATTCTCTTTGTCCTATCAGCAAGAATATATGGGACACTCAGGACTCATGGTGGAATAACTCTCCCCCAAATCACTAATGGGCCTGTTTTGGTTACCTAGTGCCACACCATACCACAAATGGGATGCCTTTAATAAATAGGAGTTTATTCCCTTACAGTTTGGAGGCTTTAAGTCCAAGTTCAGAATGCCAGGCTCTAGGGGCTGGGTGAAAGCCCCTCAGCCTAGGGCTTCAGCTCTGCCTCTTGCTCCC
>NW_006921663.1:1512764-1515960 GCF_000298275.1 Orycteropus afer afer
GGGTTTGAACTGCCAGCCTTCTGGTTAGTAGTCAAGTACCTTAGGCACTATGCTACCAGTAACTGCTATTATAGTTATATTCATCACATCAAAAGTAGGTCTAGGTTTTTTGAGCTTAAGAGATCTGGTCAGGCTCTCTTCTTCCTTCTCAAGTAATCATGGAATCTAAAGAAAGTCCTGCTACTCAATGATAGGGGCCTCATCTGTGTCCTGCTCAGAAATGGCCTCTGTGCATGCTGTGTTTTGTCTAAAGGTTGCTGGAAACTAGTTTAATCAGCTCAAGTCCCCTTAAACCTGTAGAAATAATAGCTTTGTAAGTTATAGAAAGAGTGCAGAACCATTGCTACTCATACTTGATGATAGAATTGTGGGTTCTGCAATTTAAAGTACATTTTTATGTACCACTTGAAGCAAATTAGAAGGAAATACAACGTAGCTTTCATTTTAGGAGAAAATTGATGTGCCCTTCAGAGGCATTGTGTTGTCCTATCTGTGGGGGAAAAATTCTTACTCAGAATTTTCTTTAGAGGAGATTTTTGTTGTTGCTGTTGTTAGGTGCTGTTGAGTTGGCTCCGACTCATAGCAACCCTATATACAACAATGGAACAAAACACTGCCCAGTTGTGCCCCATCCTCATATCCTTGCTATACTTGAGCCCATCATTGCAGCCACTGTGTCAATCCATCTCATGGAGGATCTTCCCATTTTTTCACTGACTTTCTACTTTACCACACATGATATCCTTCTCCAGGGAATGGTCCCTTCTGAAAACATGACCAAAGTCGGTGAGACAAAGTCTGGTCATTTTCCTTTCCAGGGAGGATTCTGGCTGCACTTCTTCCAGGACAAATTTCTTCTGGCTGTCCATGGTATTTTCAGTATTCTTCACCAATACCATAATTCAAAGGCATCAACTCTTTTTTGGTCTTCTTCATTCATTATCCAGCTTTCACATGCATATGAGGTGACTGAAAGTACTACAGCTTGAGTCAGGTGCATCTTAGTCTTCAAAGTGACATCCTTGCTCTTAAACACTTTAAACAAGTCTTTTGCAGCATATTTACCCAGTGCAATATGATTTCTTGCCTGCTTCTTCCATAGGTGTTAGTGAATCCAAGTAAAATGAAATCTTCAACAACTTCAATCTTTTCTCTATTTATCATGATGTTGCTAATTGGTCCAGTTGTGAGGATTTTTGTTTGTTGAGGTGTAATCCACAAGGAAGACTGTAGTCATTGATCTTCATAAGTGCTTCAAGTCATCTTCATTGTCAACAAGCAAGATTGTGTCATTTGCATATTGCAGGTTGTTAATGAGTCTTCCTTCAATCCTAATGCCACATTCTTCTTCATATACTCCAGCTGCTCAAATTGTTTACTCAGCATACAGACTGAATAAGTATAGTAAAAGGATACAACCCTTACGACACCCTTCCTGATTTTAAATTATGAATTATCCCCTTGTTTTATTTGAACAACAGCCTCTTGGTCTATGTGCGGGTTCCTCGTGAGCACAATTACATGTTCTGGAATTCCCATTCTTTGCAATGTTATCCATAATTTGTTATGATCCACACAGTCGAATGCCTTTGAATAGTCAATAAAACACAGGTGAACATCTTTCTGGTATTCTTTGCTTTTAGCCAAGATTATCTGACATCAACAATATATCCCTCATTCCACATCCTCTTCTGAATCTGTCCTGAATTTCTGAAAGTTCTCTGTCAACCTACTGCTGCAACCATTTTTGAATGATCTTCAACAGAATCTTACTTGCATGTGATATTAATGATATTGTTTAATAATTTTCACATTCTGTTGAATCACCTTTCTCTGGAATGGGCAAATATATCAATCTTTTCCAGTCAGTTGACCAGGTTGTTGTTGTTGTTGTTATTATGTGCCATCGAGTTGGACCCGACTCATAGCGACCCCTCCTTGGATTTCCAAGACAGTATCGCTATGGAAGTAGATTGCCCCATCTTCCTTCAGAGGAGTGGCTGGTGGATTTCAACCGCCAGCCTTCTGGTTAGCAGTCAAGTGCCTTAGCCACTATGCTACCAGCCAGGTAGCTATCTTCAAAATTTCTTGGTAAAGGAGTAGGTGCCTCCAGCACTGCATTCATTTGTTGAAACATCTCAATGGATATTCTGTCAATTCCTGGAGGCTTGTTTTTCACCAATTCCTTCAGTGCAGCTTGGACTTCTTCCTTCAATACCATGTGCTTTGGTCCTCTAGTGCTGCTTTAACAGAAAATACCACAAATGAGATGGCTTTCACAAACAGAAGTTTATTCCCTTATAGTTTTGGAGGCTGAAAGTCTGAGTTCAAAGTGTCAAGCTCTAGGGGCTGGGTGAAGGCCCCTTGACCTTGGGCTTCAGCTCTGCCTCTTGCTCCCAGCCCAGTGGAACTAGAGATGTCTCTTCCCTCAGGCAGCTGCTGGCTGATGAGGCTAACAAACCCAATGTTGACAGATAAAATATCACAGTCCCAGCATTACCAAACAACATGGCAGGCCAATAATTTAAGTCCAGAGACTGTCCAAGATCGGTAGACAACATGGCAGGCTGCTGAACGATGACTTTGCTACATGCAGGATTCAAGCAAACCCAAAACTACAGAGACCTTTCTTAAAACTTCTCCTTAGAAATTGGAAGCAGACCGTATCCCTAAGGCAGCTATTCAGCTGCTCCAGTAGATTCCACCATGGAGTTGTTTACCGATTTCACCATGGGGAAAAACTACATCCGGCTGCCCAGCCACTCCAAATCAGGCCCAGCCAAGTTGACACATAACCTTAACTACCACATCATGGGTTCTTGATGATATACTACCTCCTGAAATACTTCAACATTGACCAGTTATTTTTGGTATGGTGGTTCTGTGTATTCCTTCCATCTTCTTTTGATGCTTCCTGCATCATTCAATATTTTACCCATGGAATCCTTCAATATTGCATTTTGAGGCTTGAATATTTTCTTCAGCTCTTTCAGCTTGGGAAATGCTGAGTATATTCTTCCCTTTTGGTTCTCTAACTCCAGGTCTTTGCACCTTTCACTCTAATAACTGACTTTGTCTTCTTGGGCTGCTCTTTCAGTTGTCTGTTCAGCTCTTTCATCTTGTCATTTCTTCCATTTGCTTTAGCTACTCTCCATTCAAGAGCAAGTTTCAGAGTCCCTTCTGACATCCATTTTGG
>NW_006921663.1:1516360-1520368 GCF_000298275.1 Orycteropus afer afer
TTACAAAATTCTGTCATGCCAATTCCAGTGTCATTTCTATCACCAAGGCCATATTTTCCAACTACTGACAATTCTCCTTGGTTTCCAACTTTTGTATTCCAATCTTTAATAATAATCAGTACATCTTGATTGCAGGTTTGGTTAATTTCAGACTGAAATATTTGGTAAAAATCTTAAATTTCTTCATCTTTGGTTTTAGTGACTGGTATGTTAATTTGCATAATAGTAACATTAACTGGTCTTCCTTGCAGGCATATGGATATTAACCTATCACTGACAGCATTGTACTCAGGATAGATCTTGGAATATCCTTTTTGATTACGAATGCAATACATTTCTCTTTAATTTGTCATTCCCAGCATAGCAGACCATATGATTGCCTGATTCAAAATGGCCAATACCAGCCCATTTCAGCTTACTAAAGCCTAGGATGGGAGCTCTAAGGCATTTGACTGCTAACCAGAAGGATGGCAGTTCAAACCCACCAGCCACTCCTCAGAAGGGAAGTTGGGCAATCTACTTCCATAGTGATACTGCCTCGGAAACCCAAGGAGGGGTCGCTATGAGTTGGGTGTGACTTGACAGCACATAACAACAACAGCAGCCGCTCCTCGGAAGGATGATTGGGCAATCTACTTCTGTAAAGATACCACCCTGGAAACCCAAGGAGGGATCACTATGAGTTGAATTGACTCATGGCAGTGAGTTTTTGTTTGTTTGTTTGTTTTTTTGGAATGCCTAGGATGTTAATCTTTATGCATTCCATTTCATTTTTGACAACTTCCAGTTTTCTTAGATTCATACCTCATACATTCCACGTTCTGTCTATTAATAGATGTTTGCAGCTATTTCTTCCCATTTTGAGTCATGCCCCATCAATAAATGGAGGTCCTGAAAGCTTCGCTCCATCCATGTCATTAAGGTAGACTCTGCTTTTCGGAGGCAGCTCTTTCCCAGTCATATTTTGAGTGCGTTCCAACCTGAAGGGCTCATCTTCTAGTGCTATATCAAACATTATTTCAGGGATATTTATAAAGTTTTCCAGTAATGTATCAGACAGTGTTTCACTGCTATTCATAAGGTTTTCAGTGGCCAATTTTCTAAGAAGTGAATGGCCCAATCATTTCTAGTCTGTCTTAGTCTGGAAGCTCTGCTGAAAGTTGTCTACCATGGATGATTCTGCTGGTGTTTGAAACACCGGTGGCATAGCCTCCAGCCTCACAGCAACACACAAGCCACCACAGTACAACAAAGTGACAGACAAGTGATGGATCTTTAGAGATCTTTATGTTTCAAAGAATTAGTTTCACTTAAAGAATTTTTTCCCTCTCAAATACATTTTAATATATTTGAACAAACACCATGGGCTCTGGCCCAATGTAGTTTTCTAAAATTTTCATGAAAGTGTCTCTGGTCAGTTTTGGATTTGATGTACTCAGTCTGTATTTGACTGCTAGCTCTGCCACTTACTAGTGGTGTCATCTGAAAAAGCCACTTACCATTGCTGTGTTTCAAGCATTCATCCACAGGGAAGGGAACTATAGTACCTGCCCCACTATCTGTTGAGAAGATAAAATAGGAGAATCTAAGGGAAAGTTGACTTTCATAGCAGTCTGTGAATACTAATTGAATCGGAATAAAAAGCCTCTCTAAAACTGATTTTTTAAATTCCTTGAGGCCACAACTCTATCTTGCTCATTAATGCAGCTACATTGCCAAGCAGAGTGCCTTAATGACTGTGTGTAAATGTTGACAGAATGAATGAATGCTCTATTCTGGGTTCTTACTTTCCTACAGCATATAAAGCAGACAAAGGAGCTGTGATGGTATAGTGGGTAAAGCATTTGCCTGATAACCAGAAGGTCGGTGGTTCAAACCCACCAGCCACTCTGTGGAAGAAGATGAGGAAATCTGCATCCATAAAGATTTCTAGCCTTGGAAACTCAGTGGGGGTCACTATGAGTGGAATCAATTCTATGGCAGTGAGTTGATTTTTTTTTTTTTTTTAAACAAAGTAGACATGTCTTGCTGGATTTAGATTTCTATAGTGCCTTTTGCACCTCATAACTCACATTATTTTCTATCAGATTTTCTCAGTGTCCTTTATTACTTACTTACCAGGGAGGGCAGAAAAGCCAACTAAGCAATTTACCATATTGTTCTGGTTGTGCCTCTTCACACTTACGCACATGAGGCACTCATGGAACATCACCTAGAGTCAAAACGGAAGTCATCTCATCACAACATATACTTCTGACAACTGTCAGGAGATATTTGGAATAAACTGAAAGACCATGAACACCATTTAGGGGCAGTGGATAGGGAACTATTAGTAAGTGCCTTGGGCGCCCTTACTCTCTTTGCAATGGTACACCAGTGACCTCTAGTGGCAAAATCAATTCAATAAATTCCATAACAAAAAATTATTTCACACATTTTTCCCTCTTAATTTAGTAATATTTCAACTTGTGGAACTACCTTAATTTTGCACATTGATTTGGATCCATACATGTACAAATTGTATTCTTTTTGCGTTTCATAGAATCACAGGACTTTTGATCTGAAAGTGCTCTCAAAGGCATTTATCAGTCTTATTTCATGATATGTGCAAAATGAGGCACAGAAATAAAGTAACTTGTCTGAAGTTTCACCACAGAGGTGAGACTAAAAGTCTTCGGAATCTAATGGACTGTCTGCCAAGTCATATAAGTCTAGTGACTGAGGAGAAAACTGGATCTAGTTTATGGTCCTTTGCTGAAGAAAACCCCTGACATTACCATATCCCTGTATCATTATTGTATTTTGGGTGTGGAACAGAGAATCTATCTCATTAATTCACAGACTTTGAGATGGAGAGGATTTTCACTTGAAAATCTGAACTTGAGAAACCTCATCCTTATTCGTGTTTGCATGCTGAGATCCTGAATCAGATGTCATTAGATTCAACTGGTGTTTACAGGTAGGCCTTCGACACTGTGCTTGGCAATAAACCAAACCAAACCAAACTTAACTCACTGCCATTTGTCAATATCCGACTCATAGTGACCTCTCATTGGGTTTCCAAGGTGGTATCTCTATGGAAGTAGATTGCCCAACCTTCCTTCCGAGGAGTGGCTGGTTGGTTTGAACCGTCAGCCGTCTGGTTAGCCATCAAATGCCTTAGGCACTGTACCAGCAATTGTTGTTGTTGTTAGGTGCCATTGAGTTTTCTCTGACTCATAGTGACTCTATGCACAGCAGAACGAAACACCACCCGGTCCTGAGCCAGCTCCATGATTCTTGCTATATTTGAGCTCATCGCCACTGCCACAGTGTCAATCCATCTCATTGAGGGCCTTCCCCTCTTTCATCGACCCTCCACCTTACCAATCATGACATCCTTCTCCAGGGAATGGTCCCTTCTAACAACATGACCAAAGTATGTGAAATGAAGTTTGGCCAATCTTGCCTCCAAGGAACATTCTGGCTGCACTTCCTCCAGGACAGATCTGTTAGTTCTTTCAGCAGTCCATGGTACTTTCAGCATTCTTCATCAACTCCACAGCTCAAAAGCATCAATTCTTCTTCGGTTTTCCTTATTCATTGTGCAGCTCTCACATGCATATGAGGCGATTGAAAATATCATGGCTTGTGTCAGGCACACCTTAGTCCTCAAGGAGACATCGTTGCTCTTCAGCACTTGAAAGAGGTCCTTTGCAGCTGATTTGCTAACTGCTATACGTCATCTGATGTCCAGACTGCTGCGTCCACTGGCATTGATTGTAGAACCAAGTAATGTGAAGTCTTTGACAATTTCAATCTTTTCTCCACTTATTGTAATATTGCTTACAGGACCAGATGTGAGGATTTTTATTTTCTTTATATTGAGATGTAATTCATACTACAGACTGTATTATTCAATCTTCATCAGTAAGTACTTCAAGTCATCCTCACTTTTAGCAAGCAAAGTTGTGTCATCAGCATATCGCAGGTTGTTAATGATTCTTCCTCCAATCCTGATGCCACATT
>NW_006921663.1:1522283-1532491 GCF_000298275.1 Orycteropus afer afer
TCTTCGAGAGGCCCATTGTCTGCCAACCCTGTATATGATCTTGGATACACTCTCCATTTAGACATACATAATTGTTTAGCTTGTTCACCCATATAGATGAATTCTTGAAGCATAGCAATGGTCAGTGGCCTAGGAGAGGGATGTAAGCAATTTATGGTCAGAGAATGGACTTCAGTGATTTTTTAAATGACCACAAAAACTTTGCTATCCTCTCAATGACAAAAGGGCTCTATATCCCTTCCCCTTGAATCTCAACAGGCTTTAGATGGCTTCCACCCATAGGATGGGGTGGAAGTACTCTGTGTAAGTTCTGAGACTAAGAAATAAAAAGTCACACAGTTTCTACCTGTCCCTATCCCTGTATCATTATTGTTATTAGAACATTTGCTCTGGAGGAAACTAGCCCCCATGAAGACATCCACTACCCCCAAACCACTATACTGAAGTGGCCATGCATAGCTTTTCCAGTCAACACCCCTTCTTCAGCCCCCAGTCAGCAGCCGGCATCCACCACCAGCCATGTGTGCAAGTTATCTTGTGTGCCCAGCTAGTCAAAACTCAGATGACTGCACCTAAGCTGACATCTAGCTCCAATGTATGAGAGATTCCCACAGGAAGAACTGCCTAGCCAAGCCCTCCCTAAATCCCCAAGCCACCAAATACTAGACAAAATAAAATGGTTGTTCTTTACACACTAAATTTTGGGGTAAGTTGTTACACAGCAATAGTAATCAGAAAAAGAATTTATTGAAGAATTTCCTTTAATTCCATAAAACTACTGAATGGAAAATACATAATAATGTGCACTTCTCAAATATTAGTGGGATCTTAGTTAATTACCTATTAACAGGCAGTGATAACTGACTTATTAATAAATCAAAGAGCTCTTAAACTAAATTAAAAGATATGCTAATTGATAGAAATGTAAGTTCTTCATCCTCCACTAAACTGCACATTATAAAAAAAATATGCAGACTTAAAAAATATGGACCCCAAAAAGGACATGTGTTCTTCATCCTGTAGAAATCAATGAGTCAATCTCAATTAAAGGGTATGCTTTAAACTCCTAATGTGTTAGGCACTTAAGAGAATACAGAAATCCCTCAAGGAGTTCATAATCTTGTTGATGAGAGACACTGAACTTACATTAGCTATAGAACTGTTAACTGCAAAGTGGAATAGTATTTTAGAGAGAAGAGAGAGCAGTGTGGGCTGGGTTAGGAACACATTTTGGGGCATGGGGAAGAGACTTTCTTGACCATTTACACTGGTTATTCTCCCAACTCTGGACTCTGTGAAGGTAGACACTGCTTCTGTCTTAATTCCTGCTGTATCTTCAATAGCTGGCCCAAAACAGGGAGGCCAATCTAACTATATTGAATGAATGGATGAATGGTACATGTTTGGGAATAATAGGAAATAAGGTTGGATGTCAAGCGTCTGAACTAGAAAGAATTAAAAGATAAAAAAGTGAATGAATAAGTGAATGAGCTGAGGAGGGCCTGGAAAGACAGGCAGGAGTTTGATACAATAGATTCTAGGGCAGTGGGTGACATGTTTTCTAGAAAGATATGTAGAGGTAGTATACAGAGTGACTTGGAGACAGGAATGTACCAGAACACTAAGTGATGATGACAACAATAATAGCAAAAAAATGAATAAATAACTCTAACTATTTGTAAGGTGTTACACTAAACACTTTACACAAAGTATCTCATGCAATCCTCACTACAATCCTGTAAGATCAGTTAATATGATTACTTTTATTTTGCACATGAGGAAACTGAGAATCACAAAGGCTAAGTTATAATATTTAATTCAGTTGTGAGTGGTAGAGGCTGTGGGAATGGAAGTGGTAGAGGCTGTGGGAATGGAAAGGAGATGATATTACCATAGATACTTTGAGGAAAGCAGGATTTGTTGACTGATTACATTAACTATGGAGGATAAAGGGGAGGGAAACGTCAAAAAATGAACTTCAAGATGATTTCTTTAGTCAGGTTCTAGAAAACTGACAGTGCTATGTTGACAAGTCTACCACATAGATGCTTCTAGACCTTCTCAGCCTGAGAATTAAAGCTCCTAAGGCATCTATTGGCTGCAGTGAATTAATTCTCCTCTTGAATCTAGACTGGTACTAGTCATGTACCACCCTTGGGAGAATTGAAAAGAGAGGCACTCAAATTCTTTTCTGAATTCTGAGATTCATATGAGGAAACCCATTTGAAAAGGCTACAATTATTAAGCAGAAAAGTCTCCTGGGAAATTGATAAAATTTATTCAGCTTATTCACCCATGTCCTTCCCTGGTCAACTAAGCCACATACGAAACTGTATAACTTTGACCAAGCAAGTGCTGATTCAAAGGCTTAACTCTGGCTGAGCAGCTTCCTGGCTCTGAGTTCCCAGGCCATTCAATGTCTCAGTGCCTTGACTTGAATTCTTCTTGGACTCAATGGCTTGGACAGTTAGTTGTTTCGTTAATCAGTTTGTTTGCTTTTGTTTGGTTTTTCTGTTTATTTGGTTTTTCTTTATAAGGAATTTTCCTGGAAAGATTTTCCCCTTCCATTAGTAGCTGTCTTCTTAAAATGATGACTCCAGAATTTAGGCTTTATAGGTTGTTAGCATTGTGTAAAAAGCAGAGAATTTCCAGAACTCTTCAGGCCTTTCCTGAAAGTGATGAGTGCCTTCCTTCTCAAACATGGGGCTGGTGCCTTTTCCCTGCTTTGTGATCTATTGAAATTGGGAAGGGCTCACCAGATGGAGGCGTCTCACTGGAAAAGTCCTGTGTGGTGGCCAGGAGTAAAAAGGTCAGTTATCACATGTCTGTTGTTATGTGCCATCGAGTTGGACGCGACTCATAGCGACCCCTCCTTGGGTTGCAGAGGCAGTATCACTACGGAAGTAGATTGCCCAACCTTCCTTCTGAGGAGTGGCTGGTGGGTTTGAACCGCCAGCCTTCTGGTTAGCAGTCAAGTGCCTTAGGTACTATGCTACCAGAGCTCCTATCACATGTCTAGTACCTAGAAATTGGCCAGAACCTCTGCAAATCCTCTCTGGTGAACGAACAAGCTGATGAAGAACCATTTCTATAGACTTCCTGACTGTAAGTCCTAAAGAGTTCGTGTTTTATGGAATATTTATATTTTATAGAATTTTCTGGAAAGGCTTATTAGGATAGAGATGATAATAGAAAAAGAAAAAGAAAATGCTATTTCAGATAGAACAACAAGAACTGTGGGTGGATTTTAGCTACACTATAATACAAAGTACCTAAGGCATTTGACTGCTAATCAAGAGGCTGGTGGTTCAAACCCACCAGCCACTCAGAGGAAGGAAGATTCGGCAATCTACTTCCGTAGCGATACCACCTCAGAAACCCAAGGAGGAGTTGCTATGAGTTGGATCAGGTGTGACAGCAGTGCATATACTTTGTTAAATATATCCTTACAGAGAAGGAGCTCTGGTGGTATAGTGGTTAAGGCATTTGGCTGCTAACCAAAAGGTTGGTAGTTCAAACACTTCTTTACAGAAAGGTGGAAAAGGAAGAGCTACAGGGTTATAAAAATAAGCTTCAAAATGATTTGCTTAGTCACAAATATTGATTGTAGAGAATTTGCCATCTGCCACAAACATTTTTGACGGCTAACCAGAAGGCTGACAGTTCAAACCCACTAGCCACTCTTCAGAAGTAAGATTGGGCAATCTACTACCACCTCAGAAACCCAAGGAAGGGTCGCTATGAGTTAGAACCAACTCGACAGCAGTGAGTTAGTTCACTTGCTAATTGGAAATAGATTTTTAGTACTGAGAGCATGTAATGAGATTTTACCATCTCAAGTCATCTACAATCAGAGAAAACATTCCTTCAGCATTTACCAGATGCCATGTGCTTTTACACGACGTGTAGCATTGGGAAAGTCAACTGCGAAGGAACTGTATCAAGTGCTGAGGAGCAAGGATATCTCCTTGAGGACTAAAGTGCACCTGACACAAGCCATGATATTTCCAATCGCCTCGTATGCATGTGAGAGCTGGACAATGAATAAGGAAGACCAAAGAAGAGTTGATGCTTTTCAGTTGTGGTGCTGGCAAAAAATGCTGAAAGTACCATGGACTGCTAAAAGAACTAACAGATCTGTCCTGGAGGAAGTGCAGCCAGAATGCTCCTTGGAAGCAAGAATGGCTAGACTTCATCTCACCTATTTTGGTCATGTTGTCAGAAGGGACCATTCCCTGGAGAAGGATGTCATGCTTGGTAGGGTGGAGGGTCAACGAAAGAGGGGGAGGCCTTCAACGAGATGGATTGACACGGTGGCTGCAATGATGGGCTCAAGTATAGCAGGGATTGTGGGGCTGGCGCGGGATCAGGCAGTGTTTTGTTCTGCTGTGCATGGGGTCGCTATGAGTCAGAAACAACTCAACGGCACTTAACAACAACAACAACAATGTGCTTTTACGAAAACTATCTTATTTAATTCTTCTTTATGCTTTATGGGGCAGGACTTGCAATCCTCATGCTATGGATGAGGAAACTGAAGCTTACAGAGATTAAATAAGTGTTTCCAACGCTATAAATCTTTATGAAGTAGATTGCCTCATCTTCCTCCCACAGAGCAGCTAATGGGTTTGAACCACTGACCTTCTTGATTAGCAGCCAAATGTCTTACCCACTATGCCACCAAAGCTCCTTAAAACTAACCCCAACCTCAAGAAATTTTTCAGCTTAGATTAATGAGATATTGTGTTATTCCCAAACCTTAAAGCCAATAATACAATAGGGAGCATCCAGTGTCAGTGGCTGGACTGGGGAGCTCCTGGATGATGCAAACAGTTTAACGCTTGTCTGCTGAGGCTGGAAGTTCCAATCCATCCAGAGGTACCTCAGAAGAAAGGCCTGGTGATCTCCTTCTGAAAAATCAGCCACTGATAGCCCAATGGAGCACAATTCGACTCTGACACACAGGGGGTTGTAATGCATTGGAATTAAGGGTATGACAACTGGTTTGGTTTGACTGGACCAGAGGAGCAAAGAGTGCAGAGATCAGGATGAAGAAAGAAAGGAGGAAGATCTAGGAAAACATACACGTGAAAGAGAGAAAATGGAAAGTGGGTCAAAGAGAAAGGCAATAGAAAGAAGAAACAAGGCCACAAAGAGCAATCAAGAGAGGTTGAAATAGTCGGTAGATCTGTTGGATCTCTCTCCAACAGGACCATATTATTGGGGAACACCAGACTCAATAGGCACAACAAAATATGTAAAAGTCTTGTTCCTCATCCTACATTGGTGAGTTGTGACTGGGGTCTTAAAAGCTTTCAAGCGGCAATCTAAGATGCAGCTAATGTCTCCTATCATTGGAAGTAAAAAAGAGTGCAAAAAAACAAGGGCATTTGGAAGCAATCAGCCCTAGGACACGATGGCCCTTGAGACCAGAAGAACTAGATGGTGCACGACTACCAATGCCAACCATTCAGGAAAGGATCAAATCTGGAGATCCTGGATAGAGTGGGAGGGAAAACGTGGAACAAAATCCAAAAACGCAATAATGACCAGAATTACTGATCAGATGGAGTTTGGTGAGACCTCCAGTACTATGGTCCTGGGTTCCATTCTGGGCCTGGAATAAAACTCACTCCCTGGGGCTGGCTCTCAGCCCAATAGTAAACAAGATGTACACGCAGACCACTAAACCCAGGGTGACACACCCACATACTCTATGAAAATGCATCCCTTGTAGCAAATGACCACAGGGCACCAGGGGGGGCAACATTCGCACAGAGAAAATGCAGGACACACAGGAGTGCATAACTATGAGGAGCATGGGGGTGGGATGGGGGGCAGAAAGAGGTTACTGTGCATGGAGGGGAGGAGACTGGGTTAGGGTTGGGATGGTAAATGGGGAGTGAAACTAAATGTACTCATAATGTTGAATGTAAAACAAATTCTTAAAATAAAATAATAATAAAAAAAGGAGGTTGGAAGAGGGTAAAAACAATGAACAGAGTGGGGTAAAAATGTGTGGAGGTAACAAGAGGGAAAAAGAGAGACATAAAGTATGATGAACTAAAGTTTCTACTATTAATCTCCATTAGAATGTTGAAAATAAGACCAAATAAGAAGTGTCCTTTCGTTATTGTTGTTTTGTTTCTTTAACAATTTTAAGAGGAAGGATTAGGTAAAGTACTATGGTAAAATGACAAAAACAATTCTGGTTTACATCATCATTTTGTTAAAGTGGTCTGTGTGATCTATAGAGAAAAAACTAGTTGCTGTGGAGTAGATCCAACTGGTGGTGACCTCATGTGAGTCAGAGCAGAACTTGATTCATGGGGTTTTCAATGGCTGATGTTTTGGAGACATTTCTGAGTGGACTCAAACCTCCAACCTTTTGATTAGCAGCAAGCTCATTAACCATTTTTAACCCCCCCCCCCAGAAACTCCTGATATGTTATAATATCAAAAGTTAAGGTCAAAATCCTAATGTGAGTCCTAAGTTTGAGATCCACATGAAAATATCATCATTTAGTTTATAAACATCTCACCTTCTGAGACAGATAGAGGATAACAAGTTTAGGGAGCCCAGCCACATAGTATTAGTAATGCAAGCTACCTACTCCCCTGCCCTCCAGTGGCTATTCACCGCTGGGCTGATTTAGGGGATTCAGCTAAGATTCATTCCAGTCACTCTACATTTGTAGCCTAAGTTGAGTGCCTGGCACATAGTAACTCATTAAATGGCTGGATTGATAAAGGAATATTCCTTTCTTGTTTGCTGGTCATCCTTCCCTATCTTTCTTTTGGAAACTAATTTATAGGAGAAGAAGCAATGAAGAGTATAAATGAGAATTTGAATAATTCAAAGCAGTAGCAATAGAATCTATACATTAGACCTTTGATCAAATAAATACTGTATATAGAAGATTTTAGGCGCTCTGGTGGCATAGTGCCTAAGGCATTTGACTGCTAACCAGAAAGCTGGTGGTTCAAACCCACCAGCCACTCCTTGGAAGGAAGATGGGGCAATCTATTTCCGTAGCGATACTGCCTTGGAAACCCAAGGAGGGGTCGCTATGAGTTGGGTCTGACTCGAGGGCACATAACAACAACAACAAATAGAAGATTTTAAGATACTATGTAGCTCTTCCTCTTCTCCATCTCTAAGGCTATGCTGAAGATTATAACCCACTGAATAAGTTAGCAAAACATAAGTTTATTCTAATAGAAGTAAATAAATAGAAAGTTTGATGTGAAATGGAATATTTACATAGTCTCAAGATACCCCCCCCCACCCAAGTGGTATAGTAAGATACCACTATAATCATGGGATCAAAGTTAATATCACTAGTTAAGGAATAAATCAAAATTAATTACTACCTGATAAGATGCAATGAGAACACAGCATGACTTCTGTGATATCCCTGCCAAACTTATTGATCAAGAGGAAACATCAAACATGAATTGAAGCATATTTTACAAAATAACTGCCCTGTAATCTTTAAAAGTGGCAAGGTCATGAAAGTCAAGTAAAGAGTGAAGAAACTCTTCACCTAGACTGAAAGGGATCACAGAGACAAAGCGGAGTAGTTAACTGTCAGATGCCACCGAAAGACTGCAGGTTCAAGTCCACCCAGAGGAACCCTGGAAGAAAGGCTGGTGATTATTTTCAAAAAAATCAGCCAGTGAAAACTCTATGACACACTTGGGATCTCTATGAGTCGGGATCAACTTGACAGCAACTCGTATAAACAGACATGACAACTAAATGCAATATGTGATTTTGACCTGTGTCCTTTTCTATAAAGGATAATATTAAGACCATTGGTAAAACTTAAGTGGGTTTTCAGGATTAGGTGATAGCAATTGTATCACTGCTGTGTTCCTGATGTTGTTGTTTGTTTGAGAGAGAAACTCCTTGTTTCTAGAAATAACACACTAAAGTATCCCGGGTTGATGGGGCATTGGGTTGGCAATTTAATCTCAAATGATTTGGGGGGTGGGGATGGGGAATTATTCTTAGGGTAATTTTTAATTTTCCACACTTTGAAATTGTTTCAAAACAAAAACTAAAATGAAAATGAAAGTGAATAAGATATGATTATGCTGATGGTGGCACTTATAATGCCCTTCATGACTTACAGCTAAATCTGGCACTTTCCACATTTTATTTTTCTAAGACAATTCTTTTACATGCATCACTAAATATGCAAAAGGCAGTAGTGGTATTGATAGATGGCCATAATCAAAGAATTGGTATTTTCACCTGCTTCTCAAATTCTGCACCTATGTTAAAATTAATACCTTACTATAATATATTAGAAAAATTCTAGGGTTAAACTTATTTTTTAAGAAAAGAAAACTATTGCATAAATATAACAACAAGAAAATGTAATAATCCATAATCCCTTCACACTAATATATACATATCCCAAGTTCTCTTCCTACTCTAGTCCATACACATAAATTGCTTTTACATGGTTGTAATCACAACATAGGTACAATTTTATATTCTTCCTTTCTTGTCTGAGCATATTCCAATGTTGTTAGTGAGACTCCAGGGCTCTTCTTGCCCTCTGATTCTATGATTACATTTTTGAAACACTGACCTCATAACATAGCCAGACGTCCGTATTTTATTATCCAATACCTGCAGTGTGGGCACCTTATTGCCTCTGCCTAGTCAGTATAATGCAGTCTTGTTATCTATCTAGTCATTTCTACACCAATGCATTGTTGGTTCACAAAGGCTTTGACATTATTCAGACCTGGGCTAGAATCTCATCTGTGCTTTGTACAAGTTACTAAACTTTTCTGAACCTCATTTCCCAGTGTGGAAAACAAGGATAACAATATCTACTGCATTATTTTTATGAGAATTATATGATATTAATGAATGTGAAGTCCTTAATACAGTGTCTGGCATGTAATAAGTCCTCAATAAATGTCTGTCATTACCATTATCATTATTTGTCTAAAAGATACTTTAAAAATCTGCTTGCCACCAAGTCAATTCCAATTCATGGTGACCCCATGTGTGTCAGAGCAGAACTTGATTCACAGGGTTTTCAATGGCTGATGTTCTGGAAGTAGATTGCCAGGCCTTTCTCTGAGGCACCTCTCGGTAAACTTGAACTCCGACCCTTTGGGTAGCAGCCAAGTACATTAACTCTGTGTACCACCTGAAAAGTGGAGGTGCAAGTCCACCCAGAAGTGCCTGAGATGAAAGGCCTGGTGATCTGCATCCCTCACTAAAAATCAGCGCTTGAAAAGTCGATGGAGCACAGCTCTACTCTGATACGTATGGGGTCACCATGAGTTAAAATTGATTTGATGAAATTGGCTTAAGAGATATATCACTAGTCATTAAAATGTGAACTTCAAATACTTTTTTTTTTAGTAATATTAAATATTGGGTGTCTCTTTATTTGTGATGAAGAATGAGTTAGTTTTTAGATAGTACCAAGTGCCCAAGCTCTGGTGGCATAGTGCCTAAGGCACTTGACTGCTAACCAGAAGTCTGGCAGTTCAAATTCACCAGTCACTCCTGGGAAGGAAAATGGGGCAATCTACTTCGGCAGTGATACCGCCTCGGAAACCCAAGGAGGTGTCACTATGAGTCAGGGCCAACTCATTGGCACAAACAACAACAACAACAAAATAAATATTTGAAGTTCACATTTTATAGTACCAAGTGCCCAAAGGATCTCTGGTACCATAGTGCTTAAGGCACTTGACTGCTAACCAGAAGGCTGGCAGTTCAAACCCACCAGCCACTCCTCAGAAGGAAGGTTGGGCAATCTACTACGGTAGTGATACTGCCTCGGAAACCCAAGGAGGGGTTGCTATGAGTCAGGGCCAACTCAACTGCACATAACAACAACAAGTGCCCAAAGATTTATAAAGAACCAATTGATTTTCTAATCGTCACCAGAAGTGAGAACCAAAAGGAAAACTAGAGTGACAACTAGTTAATCATCTTTCTCCAACATCTGCTTTAGTTTTTCTGCTTCCCTAAAAAAAGCAAGAGAGAGACAGGAAAAAACAAAACAAAACAAAACAAAAACCCTTAAAGATGTAATCATTGGGAAATGGCAGGAATATTATATGCACACAGTTTGCTTTTAAAAAATGATCAGTTACAGAATTCCCAGATGTATGGTAGAGCTGACAAGGGACAAGGTTGTGGTCACTGCTTGGTCACAGCCAGCTAC
>NW_006921663.1:1534871-1537789 GCF_000298275.1 Orycteropus afer afer
AAAGAGGGGGAGGCCTTCAACGAGATGGATTGACACAGTGGCTGCGATGATGGGCTCAAGTATAGCAGGGATTGTGGGGCAGGTGCCGGATCGGGCAGTGTTTTGTTCTGCTGTGCATGGGGTCGCTATGAGTCGGAAACGACTCCACGGCACTTAACAACAACAACAACAACAGTCCCTGCCAACTGAAAACAAAGCATAAAAATAGTTGTTGTGGAGCTGATTCCAACTCATGGAAACCTCACTGTGTTAGAGCAGAACTGTGTTCAATAGGGTTTTCAGTAGCTGATTATTCAGACGTAAATTACCAGACTTTTCTTCTGTGTGTAAGGTCGCAGCAAGGAGAAGAGGATGCACAAAAGTGGGGTTAAAGAGAAGTTTTTATTCTGGGCTCCCAGGGAGGTTTACGGGTCCCTCGGACCGGGCGAGGTTCACGTGTCCCTGAGAGGGGCCTGAGAAGTTGCATTGCCTGGGTGAGAGAAAGGGTCTTTTATAGTGATATTTTTCCTGTTCCTTAGCAGACCGGGTTGAGAGCAGGGGATGTGTTGCAGGAACCAATGAGGTTAAAGCACCTCATTAGCATGGGGGCAGGAAGTAGAGCTGAAGCACTTCATTAGCATAGTGGGCGAGAAATAGTTGGGGGCTTTCATAAGTAAGGGTCAGGTGCTGGGGGCTTTCTAAGTAAGGGTCATGTGCTGGGGTTTGGTATGGGGTGTGGTCAGCCACTCACTTGCTAGACCAGTTCTTGTAATTCTTTCCGGCTTAATCATTTACCCACCTGGCCTGCGTTCCTGTGTTCCTGCCTGACAGTGTGGTCCTCTGGATGGACTTGAACCTACAACCTTCTAGTTGGTAGCCAACACGTTAACCTTTCTCCCCACCAGGGACTCCCAAATTACACATCAATAACATAATTTACTTAAAGAAATTGGATTTTTACACTATTATATAGAGCTCAAAACAGAAGGGATAGGAATTTGCTATGTGAGTTGAGGAACACTATAATAGCAAAAAGCCCGATTCCATTTAAAATTCAAAATAAACAAGAATGATAAGAAACAGTGTTGGGATGTTTGAATATTGAAATTTTCTAATTTGCTATCATGGCCTTAGAAAAATCTGCTAACCTTGCAACCAAAAATGAAAATGAAAGCAGGATGTTCATTCACATGGATGACCAAATAATAACAGAGCTATTTGTCTCCTGGAAAAAGGTAGTGAAGCGCCCCAGCAGGGATGAGGAAAGACAAATGCATTTAAAAATACAAGCTTTTTCTAATGGCTTTTACTAATGTCATGCAACTAGCAGTGAGAGAACCACACATGCCCAAGGCCAAATACTCCCTGAGCCAAAGTCATTAAGTTGACAATGGAACTTGTGTGTGGAGAAACAAGGGAGCAATGATTAAATGAGGAAGATAGTTGGGAAGGGTTAAAAAGAGCTGGCTGGTGGCTGTGTGCATCCCAAGAAGGCTGGTTGGTGGAGGGAAGACCCAGGTCAGTCTGACAGAAAGGGGGCCAGGGAGGCTCACTCTTCCCCAGACCATACATGTCAGCTGTTGCATGCTTTATGTTTCCAATGCTGAGGATGGAAAATGAATACTAAAGTCTACCTGTAAGCAAAACAGGTCTTTTTGTAACAATTTTTACAGTAGCTCTGGTTCTGTGTTCAGTGTAGGCACAGACTATTATTTCCAGTAGGGTCACTCATAGCTTTTGGATTATTTAAAATTTTCATTTCTAAAGTTAGGGAGCCCAACAGAAGCTAGTTCATCTAGTTTGTTCTTTTTTTTTTTTTTTTTTAGGGATGATGTCTTCCTTCTCTCTACACCACATGTTGCCTTTGAAGGCTGAGAAACTCTCAAGGGTCTCTAAGGAAACCAAGCTCTGACCCTCAAATCCTGAACAAGTCAGAAAGCCAGGAGGCCTGTGAGGGAAGGGTGTCCAGAGCTGATCTATCCCAACCGGAGACACTGTGTGATGAAGGTCCCCTTATCAGGAAGCTGGAGGCTGTTTTGGTTCTGCCTGGCCCCCCTCCCAACAGAAACAGGATATGGGAAAAGTCAGCATCTCATTAGCCCATGAGTTCAGATAAATAAGCCGTCCTTGATTTTTGGGATCTGGTCTAGATTTTGCTCTGGGGGGGGCTGGGGTGGGGAATAGCACAAGTATGAAGGATATGGTATAAATGTAACATGAAAAAATTATGCCCACCACCTTTTTTGGTTATTCCAATGAAGGAGTGTGTGTGGGGGGACCATATTGCTGACGCAAGGCAACTGATGGATGGTTTTGTCATTTAAAGCAGGAGTCAAAATATTAATATGTATCCTTTGATGAGAAAATTAGAGAATACTCTAGCTTACTGAAAACATTTAGATACTGCCTAACATTCCGTTTATTAAGCTTGTTTATTAAAACTAATTTTCACATTAGACTAGATCATTTATTTCAGGTAAGTGGATTTCCTCTGATTGAAGATTTTTTTCACAGAAAGAGCACTTAGGATTTCTAGCAATACATTAGTGACCCCAGAGCCATTCCACTCTCAGACGCTACTGAGCTGCAGAGTTAATCTCCTTTTTCTTATTGAATCTCTTATGCTGTCTCTAAGGCATTTTGCAGGGCCAGGGGAGGTATTCTTAATGCCACTGTCCATATTATCTTCAGCTTACAGGAGCAGAGCATTTCACTCTGCCAATGTCATTATCTATACTTATATGGATCCCAAATGCCAATTAAGATTTGCAGAAACTTTCTTCCACTGCCGGCTAACTAGATATACTTGTTCGATTCCACCACAAATAACATTTCCACCATACAAGAGATGATCTTTTTGATATCCCTGAGGAGCTCTGGTAGCATAGTGGCTAAAGCACTTGACTGCTAACCAGAGGGCTGGCGGTTCAAACCCACCA
>NW_006921663.1:1537889-1558396 GCF_000298275.1 Orycteropus afer afer
AACAACAACAACAACAAAGGATTAGGGAGCTCTGGTAGCATAGTGCCTAAGGCACTTGACTGCTAACCAGAAGGCTGGCGGTTCAAACCCACCAGCTACTCCTCAGAAGGAAGGTTGGGCAATCCTACTTCTGTAGTGATATTGCCTCGGAAACCCAAGGAGGGGTCGCTATGAGTCAGGGCTGACTCGACAGCACATAACAACAACAACAACGAGGATTAGGGAAAGGAGCCTTGGTGGCGCAGAGGTTAAGTGCTCAGCTGCTTAACCAAACAGTCGAACCTACCAACTGTTTTATGGGAGAACGCTGAGGCAGTCTGCTTCTGTAGATTTTCAGTCTTGGATACCCTATAGGGCAGTTCTCTATCCTGTAGGGTCACTATTAGTCAGAATCAACTCAACAGCAATGGGTTAAGGATAACAGAACAATCTGTTAGGTTTTCAGGACTAAATTCATGGGAGGAAGTAAATACAGATGACATAGGGAGCTACGTGTGTTCCTGATGAGAACACATATTGCAGACATTTGCTACATCTCAGTGTGTTTGTTTAATGACGCCTCCACTTCGGGACTCTCATCTGCACAGTATTCTGGAAAGCTGTCCTGTGTAACCCAGCAAAGCCTTTCACAGCCATGCTGCAGACACTTGGGATCATGGTGCAGGCTGCAAACACTGGCTCCATTCACCATCAGAAAAGAAAAATCGGCCCCTTTTCACCGACAAGGCTCACCCCATGCCTCAGTGTTTCTCTCAGCTGGGTAGCCACAAGTCTATTTCCTTCTTTAGCCCATATTATAATGAAGGATGAGATGAAAAGGAGTACAGGCCCTTGATACTTTTTACTTGTAGTGCTAACTAATGCAGGGCCTCAAGTGTCTGATCTTGTGTTTGGCTGAGGGGGTGGCAGATGGCCTTCTGAAAGCTTTTCAAACTGAGGCTGCTTTCAGCTGGGCGTGAGGGGGGTATTGTTACATTTTCCTTATAATGGTAGGCAGCAGCACTGCATAAAGGCACACAACAATTGTGCCACTTCTCTGGGAAGCTTATTACAACCTTACAAAGAAGGCTAATTGGCTGATGCCAACAGCAGACGCAGAGGCAGCTTTGAATATTATTCAGGAGAGATTTCAAAGAGCCGAGTCAGGAAGGAGGCTGAGGCAGAAAGGAACGTCAATGGGAAGCACATTGGTGGGTAAGAGGTGAGGGCCAGCGAGAAGAGGTAAAAGAGTGGCTTTATTATTTTTATCAGAAAAAAAATTATGCTCTTGTTTAAAGAGCTTATTCACATCCATCTCCTTCCTCCCCCAGCTTCCTTGATCAGGAGGACATCAACAGGCAAGACTGGCTTACAACGCACTCGTCCACAAGTCCATGCAGTCATCGTGGTTCTGATGCTGCTGTTCCCATGACAACAGATGTGGAGAAATCTTTGAATCTTCTAAGAAACTTATGTGTGTTCCTTGAAGTGGGCAGAGGAGGAACTAAAATGTACTGAGTATTTCATGTAGAAACTATTGAATTACTGTATGTTTTGTATATTCTCAACAGCAACAAAATAAATATTTCTTAATGTACTGAGTACTTACTATGTGCCAAGCTAATTCAAGAAGCTGTCTTTATGATTTCATCTAATCTTTGAAACAATTCTGAGATGTATTCTTACAGTCATTTCATAGCTGAGGAAACTAAGGGTCAGGGGTGATAAATAAATTGCTCAAAGTGTAACAGATTCAAATCCAGGCATTTCTGAGTCCAAAGTTCAAGCCCTTCCCATTACACCACCCTATGCCAGCTCCTCCTATAACTGGCTCCTATCAACCACTGGAATGTGCTAGGAGGTACTCCATAAATGTTTTCTGAAAAGTGAACAAAACTGACCCAGAAGTGGAGGTAGGAAAGAAGATCTAAAAAGAAGAAAAGATTTAGGAAAGCTGACCCCAGGAGCAGATTCTCAGCAAGAGTTACCCTGCCTAACTGGCCCACATCCCAACACACACCATGCTCAGTAAGAACCCTTTGGCAAAAATGGACTGAGTGCCTATCATGTGCCAGACACTGTTCTAGGTGCCAGAGTACAGGCATTTTAAAACTCTGGCTCTGTCCTGTAGCAGCTTGTAGTCTGTTGGGTAGGACCCATATACATGAAAGTACAATATGCTGGGAAGAAATAAATACAGGTAGAAGTAAGCTTGGGATACTCAATGAGAGAAGGGAAACCTAACTTAGCCTGAGAAGATCAAAGAAGGCTTCCTGGAGAAGATGAGGCCTGAATGGGATCTTAAGATGGACTAGGAATTAGAAATTAGCCAAACGAAAAGAATGGCAGGCAGTGTTATTCTATGGAAGAGAGCAACACAAACAAAACCCAGAGGTATGAAACAGCCAGTGTGTAAGCAGAACATGAAGTATTTCCTTTTGAGGCCAAATTGTAGGCAGGAAGTGACACTGGAGAGGTAGGTTGGGCTAAGAAAAGAATAAAGATCTTAAGTGCTGCACTAAGTGTCTTGGACTTCATCCAGCAAAGGATGCGAAGCATTGATTGTTCTCTATAGGGAGAGGGAGAGACGTGGCCAGTGTGGAGGACAAGTTTGAAGGGATAAGAATTGAAATAGGAAGAACAATTGAGAAGCAAACATTTTCAAGGTCAAATCAAGAGAAATCAGTGATGGATTGGATTGTGAGGGATGAGGCAATGGGAGAATGACGTATGGATTTCTAGCTTAAGGACCTGGGCAGATGATGGGTCCATTTATTAAAATTATGAATACAGGAAGGGGAACAGATTTAGGGGTGAGAAAAATAAGAAGCCCTGGGTGGTGCAAACAGTTAACGTGCTCAGCTGCTAACTAAAAGGTTGGAAGTTTGAGTCCACCAAGAGGTGGCCAGGAAGAAAGTCCTGGTGATCTACTTCCAAAAAATTCACCATTGAAAACTGTATGGAGCACAGTATTACTCTGACACACATAGGGTTGCTTTGAGTTGGAATCGACTCAATGGCAACTGTTTTGTTTTGGGAGGGATGGAAGATGATGAGTTCACTTGAGATTCCTGGGGCATATCTAGGTAAAAGGCAGGCAGTGAGATATGAATCTGAAACTCAGAAGAGAGATAAGGAGAAGAGATAAAAAATAAAAGTCTGAAAATAATTTTTTCTGCAGTCACATGTATCCTAAACATGTAGTCTATTTGCCCCCATTCCCTTCCTATTGTTTTTAAAATGAGAATTAGATTTTTTTTTTTTAAAAAAAAAAAGAAAAATCAAGAAATTGCACCGAACATCTGAACATCCATTATCTCTTAAAAATTCAGATTGTTCACATTTCTGTTTCACATTTCATTGTTCTCATTCATGGCAACAGCCAGCTGGATCCAAGAAACAACTCTGCCCCTCTGAGCTGAGCAGTACTCTCTGGGAGTCATACTTCTTCCCACCCTGGCTGACTCCTGATGGAAGCCCAGCATCTCAGCATCAGTTGCCATTTTGTATTACAGTTGCCCTTTTTTGTGTGGGTGTTTTTTTCCAGTTAGTGAAGTTAAGAGGAAAGTAAACTATTTTTGTTCCCTTATCTCTAGCAAAAGTAGAAAATAAAATATGGTCTGTCTATATGATCATACATAAAATATAGTGTGTTTCGAGGAAAATGATGGTAAGAAATAAAGAATGTCTCTGTATATTTAATATGCAAACAAAGTATGTCCTCACTGAAAGAAGTATACTTGCGATGCCACTGTGAAATAAACCATATTAAAAGCTGGATACAATTAGGAACCCTGGTGGCATGGTGCCTAAGGCATTTGACTGCTAACCAGAAGGCTGGTGGTTCAGACCCACCAGCCACTCGTTGGAAGGAAGATTGGGCAATCTATTCCATAGAGATACTGCCTCAGAAACCCAAGGAGGGATTGCTATGAGTCGGGTCTGACTCCATGGCAGTGAGTATATTACAATTATGCATGAGGAAAAACCTAATAAACTGAAAAGAGGATTGATATTTCAATAAATTTTATTTTGCAAATTGAGTGAAATAAATGTTGATAGAACATTACTTCTTTCCTCTCATGTACACTGCATGGCTCCTGAAGGAGTCTGAATTCACAACATGTGTTTTTAGAGTCATCTGTGTAAAGATTTCTGGTGGTATAGTGGTTAAAACATTAGGCTGCTAACAAAAAGGTCAGTGGTTCGAACCCATTAGCCACTTCACTGGAGAGAGATGAGGCAGTCTGCTTCTATAAAGATTTATAGCCTTGGAAACCCTTTGGAGGCATCCTACCCTGTCATAGGTCACTATGAGTCCTAATCATTTGACGGCAACAGGTTTGGTTTTGGTTTATAGTATGGACGGTGAGAGTGGGATCAGGAGGAGTGGCTGTGCTTATAGCGAGAAAGAAGATTAGACCAATGAAAGGAGCCTGAGAATGATGAGCAAGGCTAAAGGGAACTTGAGAAGTGTGGTGGCATCAAAACCAGGGCAGCAGAAACACAGGAAGCAAGGACAGATCAATGCTGTCAAATCCTGCAGAATCAGGGACTGAAATGTGTCTCTTGACCTGCATTCTTTGGTTCCCTTCTCTGAGGTCCCAGAAGTGAGGCCAGTCTACTATTGTCTAACTTGGACAAGAGATTTTCAAACTATCTTGCTTCACAGTACCCTTGAAGTCTCAGTAACTTTTTCACAGTGCCCAAAGCCAAATGGAATACCTAACAGTTCCATTTATTATTTAGATTTAGAAACGTAAGAGCCCTTTGAGAAAAACTATTCCAAAACTGAAAGACAACAACATGTCTGTCAGTTTGTCATACTATGATGCTAGAAACTATGCTATCAGTATTTCAACCAGAAGGGTCATCCATGGTGAACAGGTTTCGGCAGAGCCTCCAGGTTAAGACAGACATGGAAGAAAGGCTTGGCAATTTACCTCTGAAAAATAACCAGTGAAAACCCTATGGATCACCTCAGAATATTGTCTAATATAATGCTGGAAGATGAGCCCTTCAGATTGTGTCCAATATACACAGTAGCTACACAAATGAACTTGTGCATAACAGTGATGGTGAAGATGACCCAGGCCCAGGAAATGTTTTGCTCTGTTGCATATGGGGTCACCATGAGTTGGAGTTGACGCAGTAGCAACTAACAACAACTTACAAATGAATTTAAGGAACACTACTATTTTTTTAAAAATTATTTTGTTATTGTTGTTGAGAATATACACAGCAAAACATACACCAATTCAACCAACACGACTGGTTTTTGAGGCATTGCCAATTCTCACAGCTCCATACTATGAGAAAGCAGGATTATCCAAATAAATGAAATCCAAAGATAAACCATAGAGCTTCAGTTTAACTGATGCTTTCAGTCCTCTCTCCAAACAGAACTTGTCTCAGAGTTAGGGAATATTTGAATCTCCTTTCCTGGAATGGCTTCTGAATAAGAAAGGAAACACTGTCATGGGTGGAGGACAAGGGGATTAAAAGGAGACAGAGATGGGTCTGAGGCAGTCACACCTAAATACTTGTATATTCAGAAATAAAAATGAGTTGTTCATGCATAATAGTAGCCTCCATGTCGAAAATACCTGGTAGCATAGTGGCTAAGACACTTGCCTGCTAACCAGACGGCTGGCGGTTCAAATCCACCAGCCACTCCTCGGAAGGAAGGTTGGGCAATCCTACTTCCATAGTGATACTGCCTCGGAAACCCAAGGAGGGGTCGCTATGAGTCGGGTTTGACTCGACGGCACATAACAACAACAACAACATGTCGAAAATAAAACAAAAACCTCACTGCCATCGAGTCAATTCTATAAGACAGAATAAAACTGCCCCATAGGGTTTTCAAGGCTATAAATCTTTATAGAAGCAGACTGGTTCATCTTTCTCCCACAAAGTGACTGGTGAGTTCGAACCCTCAATCTTTTGGTTAGCAATAGAATTCTTTAACCACTGCGCCACCCAAATTTCTGCCTCTGTATCTAGCTGCTTCAAATACCACATGCAGCCAGCACCCAGTATCTAATGTTCTTTCAGGGTAATCATCAAGGCTGACCCATTGAGGCCTATAATCTTTACACTGAGGTGGGTAGGTCACGACTTTTAAGTGTTTAATAGAGGACGAGGCTTTCTCTAATGCTCAGCTACAACAATCTGTTAGAGAGCCAAGTTAGAGAGCACAGCAATTACTACTCAATATTTGTATAGCTCTTCCCCAATACCAGCTACCTTTTTAAGGCAACGAGTATAGGGTCGCTAAGAGTCGGAATGGACTTGATGGCAGTGGGTTTTCAGTGCTGTGACATAGTGAGATGAGAAGGTTGCTCAGTCGAAGTATCTGCAACCATATAGGATTTAGGATTGAATTTTGGCTCTGCCACTTATTGGGGGAGTGGCTTTGAGCAAGTTATTCAAATAGGAGTTTTATCATTTGTAAAATAGAACAATGATATCACAATTATCTTGTGAAGTTGTGAAAATGACCTATAACTGTACCTGTGATACAGTAAGAGTTTAATAAATGCTTCTTTCCTGTGCAGTTTGACTCTGCATCTAATTGGCTCTGTGACCTTGAGAAAGTCCTTTGACCTCTCTGGGCCTACTTTTCATACATGTGTGTGTCTGTGTATGTGTCTCTGTGTATGTAGGTGTGTGTAACAAAAAGAAAAGTAAGAAATTGGACTAAACTTTTTCATCATACAAGTAATCTCATTTTAGTGCTTTATTCTTGAATGGGCCCTACAATTTGAATGAATGATATTGGCTAAACAAGCAGCATTTATAATTATAATTTGTTTTCTGATTTTTATTTATCAAAGACCAAAAACTTCCATTTAACAGGAGTTTTGGGTTGGTTTACCACCACATTGGGAGCTCTGGTGGTGTAGTGCCTAAGGCATTTGACTGCTAACGAGAAAGCTGGCAGTTTAAACCCACCAGCCACTCTTCAGAAGGAAGATTGGGCAATCTACTTACATAGAGATACTGCCTCAGAAATCCAAGGAGGGGTTGCCACATCAAAGTGATTACATTCTCTCCAAAAGCCAAGAAACATAGTTCAGTTAACTGGTGCATTTTTGCCAATAGTATATCAACAATTTCCATTTGGCATTTTAAAATATTGAAACTGCACAAATTAGTATCAGTTCCTCAGCTTATCAGGTCTCTAGATGTTACAAACTGTTTGACCTCAACTACCAAGTCCCTGTGGCACAAATGGTTAAGTGCTTGACTACTAGCCCAAAGTTGGCAGTGTGAACCCACCTAGAGGTGCCTGTGGAGACAGACCTGGCAATTTGCTTCTGAAAGGTCACAGACTAGAAAACCCTATGGAGCAGTTCTACTCTGCAGGTATGGGGTTGTCATGAGTTGGAATGGACTCCACAGCAGTGGGTCTGATTTTTGGTTTTCCTCAGCTCACCAATGGTTACCAGGCCTGTTCCTTAGGCCCTTTGTGCAGCAAGATCCTTTGACGGTCTAATTAAGAATATGGAAGTCACAACTGGAGCAAGAACACTTGGACTCCCTCACTCAGCTGCCATCAGGCTCACCGTAAACCAGGGATTACTGCTTACCCTCCCAGTCTTATTCAGTGTTGACACCCACAGTATAGGAGCTCTGGTGGCACAGTGCATGAGACATTTGGCTGCTAACCAGAAAGTCAGCGGTTCAAACCCGCCAGCTGCTCTGTTGGAGGAAGCTGAGGCAATCTACCTCCATAAAGATTTACAGAAACCCTATGGGACAGTATTACTCAATCCCAAAGAGTCACTATGAGGCAGAATCGACTTGATGGCGGTCGGTTTGGTGTCGGTTTTGTCAGACTCAGTTAGCAAACAACTTCAACAGAAGCTTCTTTATTCACTGCCAACAGGATACCTGAATTTAAAGTCCCTGCCCACCTGTCCACATTCTACTTTTTCTTTGCTGAAAGTGTGGGGGTGGCAGAAGATGAGATGCGGAGCAGAGGGTTGAGGAGGTGCAATGGGGCGGATGGGAGAGGGTGGTTTCAGCAAAGTGCTATCCACATTTGGCAGTCCCCATATTTAGGCACAGCCCACATTACAATGAGAAAGAATTCTGTGCTGAGTCGAATTTGGAACAGGAAAGCACTCTGTATGAACTGCAACTGCCCACAGCATATAGGCTTCCCCACCCACATGCTCATCGTGACTTATAGAAGCTCAGAAACTTAGGTTTCCCTCTGCCTTTGTTTCCTTCCTGCCTTCTTCAGCTCAGTCATTTCTTTACAACACCCTGGTGGGAGCATGTTAATGCCAGCGGTAGGTATCCCATTTCTTCAACAGCCCTGGTACGTTGAACTCCTCTTACAAAGGCTGAAAATGCTCCTCTTTGATTTCCAAAGCCGGCAGCATGTTTGTGCGGTGCCAGGAGGGAAAGCTTAGCTCTAGCTGGCGGTTGTGCTGATTATCTGACCGCACTTTAGAAAGAGGCCTTTTGAATCTGAGCATTTAGGGGGAAAGTGGAGAAGTGTGGCTTTATGAAAGAGCAATTGAAGTTAAATATTCATGTTCTACTCTCCATTAATCAAAATCAGTAACCTCCATTGCTTAGCTGCAGTCTTGCTGGCTTCTTACTACGATTGTGCTAAAAGAACTTGGATACAAAACAACAACAAAAAACAAAAACCAAGGCTTGGGTGCTCATAGGTTTGAAGTGTTTCCAGTTCACACTGTAAGACTCAGCAGTACTATTTTCTCTGAGATGTTGTATGAGCCATGGTTATCCCTTCTGTCAGCATTTTCAGAACTTCTCTCCCCCTTTTTCCTTCTCTCAAGCTAAATTCAGCAAACTTTGTCCTTACTGTAAAACCAGACATTTTCTAAAATAACCTTAAAGCAAATCACACATATTCTAGTTCATTTTTCCAAAATGAAAATATTATTTTATAACATAGGGAAGATACTGACCAGAGTTTAACAAAATATGGTAATCAGATCACGGATTGTTTCAGCAATGACTTTGAGGTCATATTTTGAGAACTTTAGGAAATACACATTTTATATATTTATTTCTTGTTTTATTTTTGAAAGCACATGCAATGTAACAATAAAAACCCAATCAAACCCACTGCCATAGAGTAGATTCCAACTCAGAGCAAGCCTATGTGGCAGACTAGAATTGCCCCACAGGGTTTCCAAGGCTATAAACTTTATGAAAACAAACTGCCACATCTTCTTGGAGGAGGTCGTGGATTTGAAAATCTGACCTTTAGGTTAGCAGCCAACCGCTTTAACTACTGCGCTACTAGGGCTCCATTTGTAACCAGAGGAACTTTAAAAATAATTACTTAATTTAAAAGGAAAAAGAGAAACTGTTGTTAAGGAAGAAGTGTTTTTGTAGCTATATTTTTTCAAGTTTTCTATAGTTAGTATGTTTTACCATTACAATTAAAATAATGAAAGCTATATTTTAAAAAAATGCTGAGCAGTTGCTTAATTTTATGTTTTCGAGTTCATCCATTTCTCTCTGTTTCAGAAGTTACCAGTTTCTCCCTTACCTAAATCATCTGTCAGAGAAATGCTGGTGAACGAGCCGTCCTCCTCTTCCTCTTTGCTAGGCCTGTCCATCTTGTTCAATTTTCAGGCCTGTTAGTGAAAGAAATGAAGACAGGAAGAACAGCAGTTGTCCCATGTGATCACCCTTGTTAAATCATTAATAAATGAGCATGCAAGCCAGCAGGTGCTAGCTGAGCCTTGCACGAGCCACCCTCTTCCTGCTTTCCACTTAAGAAGTTCTCATTTGAGTGTTGCATTTCTAACTGGAAATGGCTAAAGATGCCAGTTAAAGAGTTACAGCTCTACCTGGGGTTGTTGAGTTGGCACTGCTGCTGTACCCTGGCCAGACGCCAAACCTTGTCTTCACTCTGATGATGGTTTCCTGGAGCTGACTTGCCTAAGGAAATGTCCCAAAAGACCTTCGGATGCAATTAGGGGAAGAAATTGATTTTATGTGATGAACGGATGTTTTGGACACCTATGATAAATTTCTCAAGGGTTTGGTCAGGTGCTTAGTAGTGTGACACGGGGCAAGTCACCTGAACCACTCTGAGCCTCAACTTTCTATCTAGATTATGGGGATAAGTTTGTTATAAGGATTCAAGGAGACAGCCCATGAAAAGTGCCTGGCACATAGCATGCACTTGATAAATGTCAACCACAACAATGATCTCAAACACATATGAAGAAATGAGATTACTTATTGATGCCCTCTCACATTATTGTATATACACTTCGCCCCATGAAAACACATTACAATGACAGGACTTCCCTTCTCCATTTCTGATGCTGAGCCAAGAGGAGAAGGATGTTGATTTCAGCAGCTCTTAGAAAATCATTTGGGAATTAATTCTGACTCATGAAGATCCCTTATCTTGTAGGGTAGAACTGCGATCCACAGGGTTCTCAATGGCTGTGATCTTTCAGAAATAGATCACCAGGTCTGTCTTCTGAGGTGCCCCGGGTGGATTTGAACTGCCAACCTTTTGGTTAGCAGATGAATACTTAAACATTTGCACCACCCAGGGACTCTCAATAGCCCTTAGGCCCTTTGGTATAGGAAGGAGTGTTCTTTTACAATGAGCAATTCTTCCTGATCCCCCAATCCAAACTTATATACATATACCAACCTAAAACTATTTCAGAATTTTCAAATCATCACTCCTTTGAAAAAAAATCAGGCAAATTTGATGAAGAATTTTAAGTAGATGTTAAAATTGAGTTGCTACATGCTATATTCTACAGTAAATGCTTTAATACATAGGATTTTTTAATTTATTCAAGTTCATTGTAGCTGTATCAAGCAAAATGGATGTGAGCTGTTGGAAATACTGAATGGTAAAAATTATTTACTACAATAGAATTCCCTTAAGTTCTCAATTACGTTCTACAACTATTGAGTGTCTGTTCTATACATAAAAGGAGCCCTAGTGGCACAGTGGTTAAAGCATTCAGCTACTAAAAGTTCGGTGGTTTGAATCCACCAGCCACTCCAGAGAAGGAAGATATGGCAGTCTGCTTTTGTAAAGATTTACAGCCTTGGAAACCCTATGGGGCTGTTCTACTCTGTCCTATAGGGTCACTATGAGTCAGAATTGACTTGACAGTAGTAGGTTTGGTTTGGATTCTATACATAAAAGGAGCCCTGGTGGCACAAATGGTTAAGTGCTCAGCTGCTAACTGAAAAGTCAGCAGTTTGAACTCACCCATAGCATGAGGTCACTATGAGTTGGAGTTGCCTCCATGGCACCCAACAATAATTACAATTCTATACATGCTGGGCAGTGTCAGATTACCCAATAAGTAAGGTAATCATGGGCTTGCTTATGCTTACTTACTAATCTGTAGTAAACAATTTCACATTTTTTCACTACGTCAAAGATTCTGCTTCTAGGTATGGCTGGTATGTCTTTCTCCCTAACCTATAGCATCTTCCTACAGAATCAAAGCCTATTTTCAAATTCACAATCTCCGACAAGGACAAAGTATCCAGTAAGCAAAGATAAACATGGCTTACTTGTGTTTACTTCCTAATCTGTAGTGACAATTTCTCTACAGATTAGTAAGTAAACACAAGTAAACCCTTTGCTTATTGGCCAATGCACCCCTGATGTTAGGCACTTTGGAGGGTTCAAAGTAAGAGATAGTTACTACTGTTAAGAAGCTTACAAAAGTACTCAAAAGCAAAAGTTCTGGCAGTTTTGAGAAGGGAAAGAGTATATCTAGTTGACAGAATGTTGGAAAGCTTAGAGAAGATAACATTTGAAATGCACTATCAATGACAAGTGACATCTAATAGGCAAAAACGGCCAGATGGTAATTACCTTCCCAGTGAAGGGCATTGTCCAAAGCTCCAAGATGAAAAAGCATGAAGCACATTTGGGAGCCAAGAGTAGATGTTACTTACATGTAGGTAAGAAGTGGCAGATAAGGCTGAGAATAGGTTAAGGTCATATCCACAAGAGCTTTGAATGCCAAACTGTGCTTGTTCAAGTCCTCCAAGAATCAGACAGGATATGATTTAAAAGGCAAGAGAAAGTAGGGAGGGAGTTGGGGAAAGCTGGAAGGCCGTTAGACCATGATGCTAGCCATTAGACCATGATGCTAGTCTGACCCAGACTCAAGACAGAGGGAAGGTTTAGATTGTCTTTCAAATGATAAGTTTCGGCAAGGTTTTTGCATAGTACTAGAGCCAAAGTCACTTGTTAGAGGTGTCTCATGTCTCTCAGGAATGCCCTGCTATACCCAGTCACAGTCTGAGAAAGGCTGACTAGAATTGAAACCTTGGTGCAAATGAGCTGGGACCCTGGGTCAGTTATGCTCCCTATAATCAGAGGTCAGTGAAGCACAAGCTCAGGCCACTAATAGCCTGAGCTACTCCTCTAGCAACTCTCTCTATAATTGATGAGCCATACTTCAGGAAGCATAGAAATACCTCTCTCACCTACTCCATCCTCTGTCATTGAGAGCACACACTTAAAAAGTGTTAATGTGCCAAGCAGCACTAAGATTATTCCCATTTTAAAGATGAGGGAGCTGTGGCATAGAAAGAAATTAAGTAAGTGACAAAACATCAGGCACTTAAGTAAGTGGTGGAGATGGGATTGGACTCCAGGCCCTCTTGTTCCATGCTCACGGTCCATTCTCTTAACCACTACATTAACTGCTCCTAATACATTTATGGGAGCTCCTAAGGCACTTGACTGCTAACCAGAAGGTTGGAGGTTCAAACCTATCAGCCACTCCTCGGAAGGAAGGTTGGGTAATCTACTTCCATAGTGATACTGCCTCGGAAACCCAAGGAGGGGTTGTTATAAGTTGGGTCTGACTCGAAGGCACATAACAACAACAAAAACAACAATACATTTATTGAGTGGGACGTGGATGGAAGAGAAGAGCTAATAAACTTGCCAACAGAGTTCATAAACCAAAGGGTACATTTGGATTGAATTGTGTATTTGGAGTTTATTTTCATTTCTTATGAGCTATTGTACTTTTTGCTAGGGTTAGCCTAGTCCCTTGATCTTTCTTTTGGATTACCTTCAGGGAAATTTTTCAAGAAGTTTCTATCCTCATAGACAGGGGAATGAAAGGAGATAAAACTGAAATCAGTCAGCAATGCTATTGTCTCCAATTTATTGGGCAAAAGTTATGATGGAAAAGAGATTCATGTTGAAATGGGACCAAGAGTTATGTACATATTTAAATTATCCATGGTGTGCCTATCTTTTCTTAATATGAAAAAATAAATTGTATACAAGTACTCTACCTCATACCACAGGTTCACATTCAACTTAAGACTAGTCTACTATCTGTTATAGTTAAGATTGTGTGTCAACTTGGCTGGACCATGATTCTCAGTTGTTTACCAGTTATGACATAGCCATTCCCCATGATGAGATTTCATATAATATAATCATCTCCATGATGAGATGTGCTATGAGTAGCTAATCAGTTGAAAGGGAGTTTCCTTGGGGGTGTGGCCTGCGTCCAATATATATGGGCATCCTGGCAAAGATCTCTGGCTTTTTGCTTAATATGGATCCTGCATCTGGCTCATTATCTAATCTCTGGTTCCTGGACTAGAACCAGTGGTCTGCTGCATTACCTGCCAATTTGGGGATTGTTGCCTTTGCAACCTGAGAGCTAACAGCCTGCCATCTAAGCTGCTGATCTTGGACTCATCACCCTCTGAAGCCAGCAACCTGTTGTACTGAGTGCTGATCTTGGGCTTGTCAGCCCCTGCAGCTACGCAAGTCAGAAGAACCCTCTTGCTTGATGTACGATGCATGGACTTGGGACTTATCAACTTGTGCAACTGCATGAGTCTTTTCCTTCAGTTAAATCTCTCTCTCTCTCTTTCTCTCTATCTATCTATCTCTCTCTATATATATGTAGTTGTTGTTGTTAGGTGCCATCAAGTTGGCTCTGACTCATAGCAACCCTATACACAACAGAACAAAACACTGCCCAGTCCTGCACCAGCCTCACAATCCTTGCTACAACTAAACCTATTGTTGCAGCCACTGTGTCAGTTCATCTTGTTGAGGGCCTTCCCCTTTTTCACTGACCCTCCGCTTTACCAAGCATGATATCCTTCTGCAGGCAATGGTCCCTTCTGACAACATGACCAGAGTAGGTGAGATGAACTCTGGCCATTCTTGTCTCCAAGGAGCACTTCTTCCAGAACAGATTTGTTAGTTCTTCTGATAGTCCATGGTGCTTTGAGTATTCTTCACCAACACCATGACTCAAATGCATCAACTCTTCTTTGGTCTTCATTCAGGTTTCACATGCATATGAGGCAATTAAAAATACCAAGGAATGGGTCAGGCGCATCTTAGTCTTCAGAGAGACATCTTTGCTCTTCAGCACTTGAAAGAGTTCTTTTTCAGCAGATTTGCCCAGTGCAAATACATCACCTGATTTCTTCACTGCTGCTTCCATTGGTGTTGATTGTGGAAATAAGTAATATGGACTCTTTGACAACTTCAATCTTTTCTCTATTTATCATTATGCTGATTATTGGTCCAGTTGCAAGGATTTTCATTTTCTTTATATCGAGGCACAACCCATACTGCAGACTGTAGTCTTTAATCTTTATCGGTAAGTGCTTCAAGTAATCTTCACTTCCAGCAAGGAAGGTTGTGTCCTCTGCATAATGCAGGTTGTTAATGAGTCTTCCTCCAATCCTGATGCCACATTCTTCTTCATATAGTCCAGCTTCTCAGATTATCTCCTCAGCATAGACATCAAATAAGTATGGTGAAAAGATACAACCCTGACATACTCCCTTCCTGCTTTTCAACCATGTAGTATCTCCTTTTTCTGTTTGAATTACACCCTCCTGGTATATGTACAGGTTCCTCATGAGCACAATTAAGTGTTCTGGAATTGCCTTTCTTCTCAATGTTATCCGTAATTTGTTAGGATCCATATAATCAAATGCTTATACATAGTCAATAAAACACAAACATATTTCTGGCATTCTTTGCTTTCAGCCAAGATCCATCTGACATCAGCAATGATATTCCTCATTCCACATGCTCTTCTGAATCCAGCTTACATTTCTGGAAGTTCCCTATCAATACACTGCTACAACAATTTTTGAATTATCTTCAGCAAGATTTTACTTGAGTGTGATATTGATGATATTTTTCAATGATTTCCACATTCTTTAGGATCACCTCTCTTTGGAATGGGTACAAATAAGGATCTCTTCCAGTCAGTTGGCCAGGTAGCTGTCTTTCAAATTTCTTGATGCCCCCAGTGCAGGATCCGTTTGTTGAAACTTCTCAATGGGTATTCTGCCAATTCCTAGAGCCTTGTTCTTTGCCAATTACTTCAGTGCAGCTTTGACTTTCTTTCTTCAATATCATTGTTTCTTGATCATATGTCACCTCCTGAAATGGATGACCCAATTCTTTTTGGTACAGTGCTTCTGTGTAAGTCATCTACACATTTTCTTTTGATATTTCCTGCCTCATTCAGTATTTTGCCCACAGAATCTTTCAATATTACAACTCAAGGCTTGAATTTTTTCTTCAGTGCTTTCAGTTTAAGAAATGCCAAGCATGTTTTCCCTTTTGGTTTTCTGACTCCAGGTGTTTGCACATTTCATTATAATAATTGACTTTGTCTTCTCGAGCTGCTCTTTGAAATCTTCTCTTCGGCTCTTTCATTTTGTGATTTCTTGCATTTGCTTTAGCTACTCTTCGTTCAAGAGCAAGTTTCAGAGTCTCTTTTGACATTCTTGGCTCCAAGGAGCACTTCTTCCAGAACAGATTTGTTAGGTCTTCTGATAGTCCATGGTGCTTTGAGTATTCTTCACCAACATGGTTTCAAAATTCAGGAGGGATATACTCAAGGACATAGTTTGGCTCTTGTGTTGTTGTTCTTGTCATTGTTACATGCCATCAAGTCACCTTGGACTCATAGTGACTCTATACACTGCAGAATGAAACACTGCCCAGTCATGTGCCAGGCTCACAATCCTTGCTATACTTGAGCCCATCATTGTGGCCACTGTGTCCATCCACCTCATTGAGGGCCTTCCCCTTCTTCCTTGACCTTCCACTCTACCAAGCATGATATCCTTCTCCAGGCAATGGTTCCTTCTGACAACATGACCAAAGTAGGTAAGACAAAGTCTACCTATTCTCACTTCCAAGGAACATTCTGGCTGCACTTCTTCCAGGACAGATTTGTTAGTCCTTTTAGCAGTTCATGGTACTCTTAGCATTCTTCTCCAACACCACAACTCAAAAGCATCAACTCTTCTTTGGTCATCCTTATTCATTGTTCAGCTCTCACATGCATAAGAGGTGATTGAAAATACCATGGCTTGGGATAGGTGCACCTTAGTCTTGGTGCTTGTGGACTTGTTTTAATTGTCTTCAGTTCAACTTGAACTTGCATATGAGCAGTTGATGAAACCATCACAGTCAGTTCCTGGCCTTGTTTTGGCTGAAGATATTGAGCTTCTCCATCACCTCTTTCCACAGATGTAGTCAATCTGACTCCTGTATATTCCATCTGATGTAGTCCACATGTATATCTGCTATTTATGTTGTTGAAAAAAAGCTATTTGCAATGAATAAGTTGTCGGTCTTGCAAAATTGTATCATGCAATCTCCGATGTCACTCTATCACCAAGGTCATATTTCCTAACTAGTGGTGATTCTTCTTTGTTTCCAGCTTTTGCAGTCCAATCACCAGTAATCAACACATCTTGATTAAATGTTTGGTCAATTTCAGACTGCAGAAGTTAGTAAAAATCTTAAATTTCCTCATCTTTGGCTTTGGTGGTTGGTGCGTAAATTTGAGTAACAGTAGTATTTACTGGTCTTCCTTGGAGGCGTATGGATATTATCCTATCACTGACACCATTGTACTCAGGATAGATCTTGAAACATTCTTTGTGATGATGAATCTCGCACCATTCCTCTTCAGTTTGTCATTCCTAGCAAAGTAGGTCATATGGTTGTCTCATTCAAAATGGCCAATACCAGTCCATTTCAGCTCATTAATGCCTAGGATATTGATCTTTATGCATTCCATTTCATTTTTGACAACTTCCAATTTTCTTAGATTCATACTTTGTACATTCCACGTTCTGATTATTAATGGATGCTTTCAGTTGTTTCTTCCCATTTTGAGTCATGCTACATCAGCAAATAGAGGTCCCAAAAGCTTTACTCCATCCACATCATTAAGGTCAACTTTACTTTGAAGAGGCAGCTTTTCCCCAGTCGTATTTTGAGTGCCTTCTGACTTAAGGGGCTCATCTTCCAGTACAGTATCAGACAATGTTTCAGGGCTATTCATAAAGTTTTCCAGTAATGTATCAGATAGTGTTTAACTGTTATTCATAAGGTTTTAACTGGCCAATTCTTTGAGAAGTGGATGATCCCTTCCTTCTTCCATGTCTGTCTTAGTCTGGAAGCTCCACTGAAACCTGTCCACCATAAGTGACCCTGCTGGAATTTGAAAAACTACTGCCATAGCCTCTAGCCTCACAGAAACACACAAGCCACCACAATACAACAAACTTACAGATGAGTAGTGGCTGCCTCCACTGGCATCGACTGTAGAACCAAGCAATGTGAAGTCTTTGACAACTTCACTCTTTTCTCCATGCATCGTGATGCTGCTTACAGGTCCAGTTGTGAGAATTTTTGTTTTCTTTATATTGAGATGTAATCCATACTGCAGACTATAGTCTTCAATGTTCATCAGTAAGTACTTCAAGTCATCCTCACTTTCAGCAAGGAAAGTTGTGTTATAAGTGTATCACAGGCTGTTAAAGAGCCTTCCTCCAATCCTGATGCCATGCTCTTCTTCATATAGTCCAGCTTCTTGGATTATTTGCTCAGCATGTAGATTGAATAAATATGGTGAAATGTTACAACCCTGACATGCTCCCTTTTTGATTTTGAACCATACAGTGTCCCCTTGTTCTGTTTGAACGACAGTCTCCTGGTCTATGTACAGGTTCCTCATGAGTAAAATTAAGTGTTCTGGAATTTACATTCTTCTCAATGTTATCCAAAGCAATCTACACATTCAATGGTAAAGAACAGAAACAGCAAAAAAAGGGGGAAGATGCTCAATTAGGTGGATTGATGCAGTGGCTGGTATGATGGGCTCAAACATAGCAAACATTGTCAGGATGGTGCAGTACAAGGCATTGTTTCATTCTGTTGTGCATAGGGTCACTATGAACCAACTCAAGGCACCTAAGAAGAGCAACAAAAGAACAGATGTTCATCAAAGGAGGTTTCCAAAATAACAAACCTGTTGCTGTCGAGCTGATTCCAACTCATGGCGACCCCATGTGTTGTCAGAGTAGAACTGTGTTACATAGAGTTTTGAATGGCTAAATTTTTGGAAGTAGATCAGCAGGCTCTTCTTCTGAGGCACCTCTGGATGGATTCAAATCACCAACTTTTTGGTCAGTTGTTGGGCACATTAACCATTTGCACTGCCTGGAGACTCCCAAAGGAGGTTAAGGTAGGGGTAAAAATCTTTATTATAACACAATCTTCCCTAAAATAGAATTCAAAAGCATAAACACTAATGTGAATGTGGATATACAATAAATCATCTCCTACATTTTGAGTAGAGAGTGTGACGTGTGTGTGTGTGTGTGTGTGTGTGTGTGTATCTGTATGTGTGCATGTTAATGATATTTGGAGGTAAAAGGACTCAAGAAAGTAAAACATGAACAGAATTAGTAAATTAATCAGCATTCTCACACAATGCCAGAATATCAATATCAATAATGACACACTTTGGAAGCCAGTGTTTGCTGTGGATTTTCTCAGAGCTTTTTCAGAGTAACAACCTGGGAAACAACTCGAGGGGCACTGAGTGCCAATTATAATATCTGAAGTGTATGTAATCAGTGGAATCTTGGAGAGAAACTGGCATGTCTAAAGAAGATGCTAAGCACTCATATATAAAATGTTTTCTTTTTTCAGGAGTAATTTCACATGAAACTATTGGTGTATTTTTGACAAATTAGTGCAAATTGGATTAATTCAGCCCATTAGCTGCAAAGGGAGAATGTGATGGTGAAACTTTATTTTCATTATGTGGAGCTAATAACAATAGCTAACATTGATTGAGTGATTACTCTATGCTTAACACTAGTCTTAGGCAATCTACTTCCATAAAGATTTACCATCTTGAAAACCCAGTGGGGGTCGCTATAAATCAGAAGCGACTCAATGGCAGTGTGTTTGGTTTTTGGTTTGAACACTAGTCTGTGTGCTTTACCTATGTATCTCTTCTAACTGCTGTCATGTCAATTCCAACTCATGGCTACCCCATGTGTATCAGAGTAGAACTGTGTTCCATAGGGTTTTCAATGGCTGATTTTTCAGAAGATTGCCAGTACTGTTTTCCAAGAGGCACCTCTGGGAGGATTCAAACCTCCCACCTTTTTGTCAGCAGCTGAGTACATTAACCATTTGGACTACACAGGGACAAACCCCAAACTTGTTGCCTTTGAGTCAATTCCAACTCATAATGACCCTATAGGACAAACTAGAACTGTCCCATATGGTTTTCGAGGCTATAATCTTTTTAGGAGCAGACTGCCCAATCCTTCCCCCACAGAACAACTGGTGGATTTGAACTGCTGACTTTTCAGATAGCAGTGGAGGACTCCATCCAAGGCCTATAGAATCTCTTTATTCCTCACAACTATAAACCGAAAAACCCTTTGCTGTCAAGTCAATTACGACACATAACAACCCTATAGGACAGAGTAGAACTGCTCTGTATGATTTCCAAGGCGGTAATTTGTGGAAGCAGACCACCGCATCTTTCTGTGCAAACCAGCTGGTGAGTTGCACATAACTTAGGTTATGTTGTCAAAAGGGACCATTCCCTGGAGAAGGAGATCATATTTGGTAAAGTAGAGGGTCAGAGAAAAGGGGAAGACTCTCAATGAGATGGATCAACACAGTGGCTGCAATGATGGGCTCAAACATAGCAAGGATTGTGGAGATCGTGCAGTACTGGGCAGTGTTTTGTTCTGTTGTACATAGGGTCTCTGAGTCGGAACAAACTTGACAGCACCTAATGACAACAACAACAAAGAAGAATACAAATATAAAATTTCCTAATATTTCCTTCCTTACATATTTCAATGCTTGGTCTTTATATTTAAAATGCACATGTAGAAGTAAAAATACAATACGCATATTAACCAGCTTGTGTATTATAAACCCTGTGTGTAACGTGAGCTTTGGAACTGGGTATGAGTCCCGAATCTGCTATTTCCTAGCTGTGGGCCTTTGGTAAACTACTTTGTCCATGTGTTTCTCAGCTTCCTTAAAGGAATAAAGATATGATATAGTTGTGAGGAAGGAGCCTGCTGGAGCAGTAGTTAAGTGCTCCGCTGCTAACAGAAAGATCAGTTCTGAGTTGCTTCAGATTTTAAACCATGAAGTATTCCCTTGTTCTGTTCGAACAACAGCC
>NW_006921663.1:1558976-1562602 GCF_000298275.1 Orycteropus afer afer
TTTTTTTTTTTTTTAATTTGATTTTGTTTGGGTCCAAATTTACAAAGCAAATTTGTTTTACATTCAATTGTTTGTGCACATTTGATTTCATGTGTGCCGTCCCCGACTGTAATAACCTCTCCTCTTCTCCTTTCCCTGTGACTACTCCCTCCCTGTGTCCTTCTTAACTATGCATTCCTGTGTGTCCAGCTTTCCCTCTTTGTGAATGCTGCCTTTCTGGTGTCTCATGGCTAATTATTCTAAGGGGTGCATCTCCCTAGAGTAGGGGCATCACCCTGGGGTAGGTGTTCTGCATGTAGGTCTTTCTACTGTTGGGCTGAGTGCCAATCCATGGGAGTGAGTCAATTTCTGGGCGCAAAGGGTAACCTGGGACCTTAGCCTTGGAGGTTCCACCAGGTCCTATTTGACCAGTAATCCTGGTCATTTTTGTGTTTTTGAATTTTGTTCTACGTTTTTCCTCCCAGTCTATCCAGGATCTCCAGTTTTTGATCCCTTTCCAAGTGGTTGGCATGGGTAGCCAGGCACCATCTAGTTTTTCTGGTCTTGGAGTCAGGAAGGTTGAAGTCCTTGTGGTCCATCTTATCCTCGGACTAATTGTTTCCAGATGCCTTTGATTTTCTTAACTCTCTTTTGATTCAGATGATAGGAGACTAATAGTTGCATCTTAGATGGCCGCTCAAAAGCTTTTAAGACCCCAGTTGCTACTCATCAAAGTAGGTTGTGGAACAAGATTTTTATGTACTATGTTATGGCAATTGAACATGATGTTCCCCAAGACTATGGTGCCAAGTTGGCAGGCCCAATGATACTCTGTCTCAAGGTGTTTGGTTGTCTCTGAGAGGTAACTCCAACTCTGTCCTTTGGTAATATATGCATCTAATTTTGTAGCACAAGTTCATATGTAAAATTATCTTCAGCTAAATCTATCCTTGGTCTAGGGTATATTCCTGTTCACAGACCCCTGTCTGATTTTCTTACCTATCTATGCATTTATCCATAGCCTGGTGTTTGGTGTTAGTTGTAACTCAGTATAGTGGCTTCTGTTGTCTATATCTTATGTGCACAGTTTGGTGTCCTCCCTTTCTCCAATGTTAACATGCTGGTCACAGACTCTTTCCATACCGTCCCTCCCCTTACCCAACCCAGTGTGTGGCCCCCAACTAGTCCAAAATTTTCCCTTCCATCTCTGGTAAACTACAAAGTGAGTTCACTTTCCTAAGCAAACCCTTGCTTAACTTTTTACAGTAATGGGCTCATGCAATATTTGTCCTTCTGCAATTGACTTATTTCACTCAGCATTATGTCCTCCAGGTTCATCCATGTTGTGAGATGATTCTCGTATTCTTCATTGTTCTTTAATGTAGCATAGTATTCCATTTTGTGGATGTACCATTGTTTGGTTATCCATTCATCTGTTGATGGGCATTTAGGTTGTTTCCATCTCTTTGCTATAGTGAATTGTACTGTGATGAAAACAGGTGTGCATATGTCTGTTCATGTCCTGTCTCTCACTTCTTTAGGATATATTCTTAGTAATGGAATTGCTGGATCAAATGGTATTTCTATTTTTAGTTTTTAAAAGGAAATGCCATTTATTTTTCACAATGGTTGTACCATTTTACAGTCCCACCAGCAGTGTATGAAAGTCCCAAACTCTCTGCAACCTTGCCAGCATTTGTTATTTTCTGTTTTATTGAAGTTTGGTAATATTGCTGAGGTGAGATGATATCTCACTGTTGTTTTGATTTGCATCTCTCTAATGGCTAATGATTTTGAGCATTTCCTCATGTGTTTGTTGGCCACCAGCATATCTTTTGTAGTGAAGTGTCTATTCATGTCCTTTGCCCATTTTTGAATTGGATTGTTTGTCTTTTTGGTGTCGAGGTGTTGAAGCTTTCAATTAATTTTGGAGATAAGTCCCTTATCAAATACGTCAGAGCCAAATATTTTTTCCCAATCTGTAGGTTCTCTTTTTACATTTTTGGAGAAGTCTTTTGAGGCACTTAAGAATTTAATTTTTAAAGGTCCCAGTCATCTGGCTTCTGTTCCACTGCCTGTGCATTTTGGGTTATGCTTGATAGTCTATTTATGCCATAGATTAGGGCCCCTAGATTTGCCCTTATTTTATCTTTGATGAGCTTTACAGTTTCAGGTTTTACATTTAAGTCTTTGAACCAACTTGAATTTGTTTTTGTGTATGGGGTGAGGTACGGGTCTTGTTTCAGTTTTCTGCAAGTGGATATCCAATTTATTGTTGTTGTTGTTAGGTGCCATCGAGTCATTTCTGACTCATAGTGACCCCATGCACAGCAGAACGAAACAACAGCCAGTCCTATGCCAATTCCACAATCCCTGCTATATTTGAGCTTATCACCACAGCCACTGTGTCAACCCATCTTGTTGAGGGCCATCCCCTCCTTCATCAACCCTCCACATTACCAAGCATGACTCCTTCTCCAGGAAATGGTCCCTTCTGACAACATGACCAAAGTAGGTGAGACGAAGTTTGGTCATTCTCACTTCCAAGGAGCATTCCAGCTGCAGTTCCTCCAAGACAGATTTCTTAGATCGTTTAGCAGTCTATGGTACTTTCAGCATTCTTTGCTAGAACCACATCTCAAAAGCACTAATTCTTCTTCAGTCTTCTTTATTCATTGTTCAGCTCTTACATGCATATGAGTTGATTGAAAATATCATGGTTTGTGTCAGGCGTACCTTAGTCCTCAAGGAGACATCTTTGCTCCTCAGCACTTAAAAGAGGTCCTTTGTAGTCAACTTGCCCAGTGCTATACGTCATTTGATGTCCTGACTGCTGCCTCCACTGGCATCGATTGTAGAAACAAGCAATGTGAAGTCTTTGACAACTTCAATCTTTTCTCCATGCATCGTGATGCCACTTACAGGTCCAGTTGTGAGAATTTTTGTTTTCTTTATATTGAGATGTAATCCATACTGCAGACTGTATTCTTCAACCTTCATCAGTAAATGCCTCAAGTCATCCTCACTTTCAGCAAGCAAAGTTGTATCGTCAGTGTATCGCAGGTTGTTAATGAGCCTTCCTCCAATCCTGATGCCATGTTCTTCTTCATATAGTCCAGCTTTTCAGATTATTTGCTCAGCATATAGATTGAATAAATATGGTAAAAGGATACAGCCCTGATACACTCCCTTTTTTTAAGCCATGCAGTGCCCCTTTGTTCTATTCAAACAACAGCCTCCTACTCTATGTACAGGTTCCTCATGAGTACAATTAAGTGTTATGGAATTCCCATTCTTCTCAGTATTATCCACAATTTGTTATGATCCACACAATCAAATGCTTTTGCATAGTCAATAAAACACAAATAAACATCTTTCTGGTAGTCTTTGCTTTGAGCCAAGATCCATCTGACATTAGCAATGATATCCCTTGTTCCATGTTGTCTTCTGAATCCAGCCTGCACCTCTGGAAGTTCTCTGTCAATATACGCTCCAACTGTTTTTGAATTATCTTCAGTAAGATCATACTTGTATGAGATCTTAATGATATTGTTTGATAATTTCCACATTCTGTGGGATCACCTTACTTTGGAATGGGGAAAATGTGGATCTCTTCCAGTTAGTTGGTCAGGTAGCTGTCTTCCAAA
>NW_006921663.1:1563501-1571756 GCF_000298275.1 Orycteropus afer afer
AAATTCTATCATGCAATCTCCAGTGTTATTTCTTTCACCAAGGCCAAATTTTCCAACTACCAGTGATTCTTCTTTGTTTCCAACTTTTGCATTCCTGTTAACACATCTTGATAGCACGTTTGGTCAATTTCAGACTGCAGAATTTGATAAAAGTCTTCAATTTCCTCATCTTTGGCCTTGGTGGTTAGTGCTTAAATTTGAATAATAGTCATATTAACTGGTCTTCCTTGTGTTGTTGTTGTTGTTATGTGCTGTCGAGTCGGACCCGACTCATAGCGACACCTCCTTGGGTTGCCGAGGCAGTATCACTACGGAAGTAGATTGCTCAACTTTCCTTCCGAGGAGTGGCTGGTGGGTTTGAACCACCATCCTTCTGGTTAGCAGTCAAGTGCTTTAGGCACTATGCTACCAGAGCTCCCGGTCTTCCTTGTAGGAGTATGGATATTTTTCTATCACTAACAGCATTGTACTTCAGGACAGATCTTGAAACATCCTTTGTGATGATGAATGCCATGCCATTCCTCTTCAAATTGTCAATCCCTGCATAGTAGATCATATGGTTATCCGATTCAAAATGGCTAAAATCAGTCCATTTCAGCTCACTAATGCCTAGGATACCGATCTTTATGTGTTCCATTTCTTTTTTGACAACTTCCAATTTTCCTAGTTCATACTTTGTACATTCCATGTTCCAATTTTTAATGGATATTTACAGCTGTTTCTTCTCAATTTGAGTCATGCCAAGTCAGCAAATGGAGGTCTTGAAAATTTTACTTTATCCATATCAGAAAGGTTGGTCCTAATTTGATGATGCAGCTCTTTCCTAGTCATATTTTGTAAGTCTTCTGACCTAAGGGGCTCCTTCTCCTGCACTGTATCAGATAATGTTTCTGGGCTATTCGTAAAGTTGTGCAGTAATATATCGGACAATGTTTCTCTGCTATTTGTAAGGTTTTCCCTGGCCAATTCTTTGAGAAGTAGATGGCCTCTTCCTTCTTCCTAGTCTGTCTCAGTCTGTAAGCTGCATTGAAACCTGTGCACCATGTGCAACCCTGCTGGCACTGGAAACCCTGGTGGCACAGCCTCCAAGCCTCACAGCAACATGGAAGCCACGATAGTATGACAAACTGACAGACAAGTTTGTCTTGCTTAGCTATTTGAAACCTTTCCGCCCTCACCTTACCTGGATTCCTGGCGCTGCTCTTCTCTGTCATTTTCCCAACTTCTCTTATCCCCGCTTTCCTGGCTCGTGGAGGTTGGGCCTGGGTCCCTCCCTTTACCTGGATCCTTGGTTGCTGTTCTGCTCTGTTATCCCCCTGGCTTCTCTTTTCCCTGCTTTCTTGGCTGGTAGGGGTGAGGCCTGTGTTGTTCCCCTTACCTGGATCCCTGGCTGCTGCTCTGCTCTGTCGTTCCCTCTGCCTTCTCTTTCCCCTGCTTTCCTAGCTGGAAATTTAGCCAGCACAATTTATTAAAGAGGCTGTCTCTCCCCATTTAATATGTTTTGGTCCTTTGTCACAGATCAGCTGTCTGTATATGGATGAATATATTTCTGGGTTTTGGATTCTGTTCCATTGGTCTATCTGTCCATCATTGTACCAGTACCATGCTGTTTTAACTACTGTGGCTGTATAGTAGCTTTTGAGATCCAAGAATGTGAGACCTCCCACTTTGTTTTCCTTCTTCAGCAGTGCTTTGATTATCTGAGGTCTCTTTCCTTTCCATATGAAATTAATGATTGGTTTTTCCATGTCTTTAATAAATGTTGATGGAATTTGGATTGGGATTGCATTGAATGTGTAGATTGCTTTGGATAATATTGACATTTTCACAATATTCAGTCTTCCTATCTATGAACAAGGCATGTTCTTCCATTTATGTAGATCCCTTGTAGTTTCTTGTAGTAGTGTTTTGTAATTTTCTTTATTTAAGTCTTTTGTGTCCCTGGTAAGATTTATTCCTAAATATTTTTGTGGTAGCTGTTGTAAATGGTATTGTTTTCTTTATTTCAATTTTTTTTTTTTGATACAGTGATTCTGTATAGTCATTCCATCTTCTTTTAATACTTTCTGCATTGTTCAATATTTTGCCCAAAGGATCCTTCAATATTGCAACTTGAGGCTTGAGTTTTTTCTTCAGTTCTTTCAGCTTGAGAAATGCAGAGCATTTTCTTCCCTTTTGGTTTTCTAACTACAGGTCTTTGCACATTTCATTATAATATTTTAGTTTGTCTTCTCAAGCTGCCCTTTGAAACATTTTGAAAAGTGTTCTTTTATTTCAGCATTTCTTCCATTCATTTAGGTACTCTACATTCAAAAGCAAGTTTCATACTCTCTGCTGACATCCATTTTGTTCTTTTCTTCCTTTCCTGTCTTTTTAATGATCATTTGTTTCCTTCATGTATGATGTTCTTGATGTCATCCCACAACTTGTCGGCCTTTGGTCACTCGTGTTCAACATATCAAATCTATTCTTCAGATGGTCTCTAAATTCAGGTGGGATATACCTAAGGTTGTATTTGGCTCTTGTGGAGTTGTTTTAATTTTCCTTAGCTTCAACTGGAATTTACATATGAGCAGTTGGTGGTCTGTTCCACAGTCAGCTCCTGACCTTGTTTTGATTGATGATATCGAGTTTCTACATTGCTTCTTTCCACACATGTTGTTGATCTAATTTCTGTGTATTGCATCTGGCAAGGTCCACATGTATAGCTGACATTTATGTTGTCAAAAAAAGGTATTTGCAATGAATAAATCGACAGTCTTGCAAAATTCTATCACTTGATCTCCAGTGTCATTTCTATCACCAAGGCCATATTTTCCAACTACTGATAATTTTTCTTTGTTTCCATCTCTTGTATTTCAATCACCAGTAATTATCAATACATCTTGATTGTATGTTTGATCAATTTCAGATTTCAGAAGTTAGTAAAAAATCTCTAATGTCTTCATCTTTGGTTTTAGTAGTTGGTGCATAAATTTGAATAGTAGCATTAATTGCATACATCATTAGGCTAGTATAGCCCAGGTTATAGTGTATGTGTGTGTGTATTTTCAGTAAAAATTTTTTCTTAATTACACCCTGTTTTCAATGAATTTATCTTTTGTTTTTCACAAGTATATATAAGTTATGTATCATTTAAATCCTGGATTCAGTTTTAGTTAATATATTTCAATTTACTCACAGCTCACTTCAAGGCAAGAATCTTCACATAAACAATTAATTAACTTTGGCAATGGAATGATAAATAGAAATATAGTTACTGATTTCACTGGATATTTGCTCATAAGGCATCAGCTTCTATTCTTTAACATCAGCAATACAGTAAACCACAGCATTCATAATATCATATTTATATGGGTATATCATTGTTGTTATTTTTGTTAGGTGCCATTGAGTCAGTTCCAATGCATACTGACCCATGTACAACAACACAAAACACTGTCCAGTCCTGTGCCATCCTCACAACTGTTGCTATGCTTGAGCTCATCATTATAGCCACTGTGTCAATCCATCTTGTTGAGGGTCTTCCTTTTTTTCGTGTACCTTCTACTTTACCAAGCCTGAAATCATTCCCCAAGAAGCGGTCCTGGAGATGACATTATGACCAAAGTATGAGGCGCAAAGTCTTGCCATCCTCACTTCTAAGGAGTATTCTGGTCGTACTTCATTCAAGAGAGCTTTGTTTGTTCTTCTGGCAGTCCATAGTATCACGTGTTTTCAAATTCTATGTAAAAATACAACTTGATAGTGATTGGTAATAACATGTAGTAAGTGTAATGGTTTGTGATTTAGCACATGCCAAGGGTTTCTAAACCCAAACAAAGGTTTATTAGGATGGAGGTGGTAACAGAAAAAGAAGAAAATTGCTATTTCAGGAAGAACAAGCAAAAATGTGGGTGAATGCAAGCTAAACTATAATACAAAGTTTATGCTTTCTTATATTTTGTTCAGTATATCCTTACAGAGAAGGAGCTCTGGTGATGTAGTTCGTTAAAGCATTTGGCCGCTAACCAAAAGGTTTGTAGTTCAAACTCTTCCTTTCAGAAGGGAGAAAGAGAAAGAGTAAGAGCTACAAGTTTGTAAAAATAAGCTTCAGTATGACTTTCTTAGTGAGGCATATTAATTGTAAAGAATTTACCATTTGCCACAAACATTTTCATTGTATTTGATAATTGGAAATAGATTTTTAGTACTAAGATCATGTAATAAGATTTTACCATCTCATGTCATCTACAATCAGAGAAAACATTCATTAAGCATTTGCCAGATGCCATATGCTTTTATAGGAGCTCTGGTAGCATAGTGCCTAAGGCACTTGACTGCTAACCAGAAGGCTGGCGGTTCAAACCTACCAGCCACTCGTCAGATGGAAGACTGGGCAATCTACTTCCATAGTGATACTGCCTCGGAAACCCAAGGAGGGGTAACTAGGAGCCGGGTCCAATTCAATAGCAAGTAACAACAACAATAGCATATGCTTTTATAAGAACTATCTTATTTAATTCTTTCAACAGATTTATGAGGCAGGTACTTGCAATCTTCATTCCATGGATGAGGAAACTGAATCTTAGAGACATTAAGTAACCTGACCAATTTTACCACAGCTAGCTGAGCCAGGATTTGGTTCTAGGGACTTCAACTTCAGAGCTTGGAAATGTATTCAATACACAATACTATATAAGGAAAAGACATATTCTATAAATTAATAACAAACTACATAAAAGCCAACCTTAACAACAACAGTTCTATGTGAATAGGGAATGTATTTAGCAGTAATACAGGAATGTACAAATTATAAGTGCTTAAACTCAGATTTGACCAAAATCTTTCTTTTCCTACTGTACTGCCTTTCCCCTCATAATTAAAATAATAAAACGAAGTCCTCAAACCAAAACTAAACCTACTGCCATTGAGTCAGTTCCAATTCACAGTGACCCCCATTGGGTTTCCAATGCTGAAAATCTTTATGCAAGTAAATTGCCTCATCTTTCTTCCAAGGAGCAGCTGGTGGGTTTGCTGCTCATCAGCTAGCAGCCAAATACCTTAGCCACTACACCACCAGAGCTTCTTACCAAGGCTTTGTTGTTGCTGTTATGTGCCATTGAGTCGGACCTGACTTGCCCTCTTTGGCTTGCCGAGGTGGTATCACTACAGAAGTAGATTCCTTCCGAGGAGTGGCTGGTGGGTTTAAGTAACGTCAATTAGTAGTTTCCTGTTTTGCCCAATTACTTTTAGGCTATCTACTCCCAGAACCGGAGCTCTGGTAGCATAGTGACTAAGACACTTGCCTGCTAACCAGATGGCTGGCGGTTCAAACCCATCAGCCACTCCTCAGAAGGAAGGTTGGGCAATCCTACTTCCGTAGTGATACTGCCTCGGAAACCCAAGGAGGGGTCGCTATGAGTAGGGGCCGACTCGACGGCACATAACAACAACAACAACAACAACAACTCCCAGAACATAAGGATGGCCAGTTTTATACCACAATGCATCGAACAATCACGTGACATCCAATGTGCTCCAAGGGTAAACACTGTAATTCTTTAAATGCTTCTAGGATGCCCAATTCTCCTTGGGCTACACAGAGAAATTTAAGGCAGAATTTAACATATTTTATTTCACAGTAAAAGTAAGCATGTACATTTTAGCCAGTATCTAATCTCGCTAGATTCATTTGCCATTCATTTAACAATTATTTATTGAACACTTGCTACATGCTACTCCCCGGAAGGAAGATGGGGCAATCTACTTCCGTAGTGACACTGCTTCGGAAACCCAAGGAGGGGTCGCTATGAGTGGGGTCCGACTTGACGGCGCATAACAACAACAACAACAACAGGCTTTGTTCTAGGCACAGGGGATATAACAGTAAATGAGATAAAATACTTCCCATCACACAGCTTACACTCTTGGAGGGAGAAACAGACAATGATGAAACAATCACACATATACAAATACAAAACACTTATATACTAATGGTGCTAAGTGGTGTGAAGAAAAATAAAACAGGGTAAGGGAGAGAGAGAGTGATGGGATTGTGGCTGTTCTTCAACGTGCTTTTCCTAGGAAGGTCTCTCTGATGGGCTGATGTTTGAGAAGAGACTAAAGGAGCTGAGAGAGCATGTATGATGACATCTGGAAAAAGAGCATTCCAGGCAGTGAGATTAACAAGCACGAAGACTTTTTTAAAAAAGACGATAAAAGAGGGTGGGAGTAGGTTTGGCGTGTTCAAAGAACAGTGGTCTTTAATATTTAGAAATGCAGCAGCAGGCTGGCCATGTCGAGCAAGGAAGAAGCAAGAGAACTATATGCTAGAACGAATTGTTTCCGAAGGACAAAGTGATTGACAGATTTAAGTGCTGTTGTCAGGGCAAATCCGGTAACGAATGGGAAATGATCACATTTAAGATACAGAAATGAAACTGATTTCAGTTTCTTCTTACCAAAATTTTATCCAGTGAGAAAAACTGGTGGAAATCATGGTTACAAAAATAAGGAGATGGGGAGTGATCAGGAAATGGACATTAAAAAAAAAAAAAAAGCCACTTGAAAAAGATGAGCAACATCTTTCTAGTAGGGTTACTTGGAAGCAGAGCCCATCAGGGTGAAAAACGATAATTTCCCTGGTGGAACCAGGATCTCTCTCTACGAAGAACTTAAGGTCAGCATTCTGATTGGAAGGCGGAGGTGGGAAACTTGTCTTGGAGCTGCATTTCACATGACATGGAGGGGGAAAAAAATGCTTTTATTAAGAATAAAATTAAGGTGCTCTGGTGGTGTACTGGTTAAAGCACTTGGCTTCTAACCAAAAGTTCAGCTGTTTGAGCCCACCTTCTGCTTTGGAGGAGAAAGATGTGATAATCCCCCTCCCTTAAAGATTTACAGCATTTGAAACCCTATGGGGCAGTTCTACTGTACCCTACAATGCCAATAGGAGTCAAATTGACTTGATGGCTATGGGTCTCATAAAACTGGGAAAGGGAGGATTGAAAGCTTCTCCAAGTATCCCCTTTGAGATGCCCAGACTCCAGGTTACTGCATATGAGTGTGCCTGGTCTAGAGGAAAATGGGGCTTAAAGTTCACCTCGTGTTCCTGCTTGGCAGGCCACACCCCAGGTCTTATCACTTGCCTTTTTCTATTTTGTATATATGCCAGTGGTGGTCCTGCATTGATCCAGTGGAAACTACTTTTTCATCTCCAACAGAAACAAAAGGTATTTATGCTTTAAGTACCTATATTGAGGAGAAAAATCATCAGCACTCACCTCTCTACATGAAATCTCTTTATAACCTGTAAAGTGATTTTCAAAGGTGAGCTATTCTTATTTTCACATCCATATCTTTACTAAGAGGAGCTGTAGTAGTGCAAAGGTTAAGGCATTCTGCTAACCAAAAGGTCGCTGGTTCAAACCTACAAGCAGCTCCACAGGGGAAAGAGGTAGCTCTTTACTTCCCTGAAGATGTACAGCCTTGGAAATCCTATGGTGCAGTTCTACTATACCCTATAGGGTCACACCATGAGTCTGAATCCATTCCATAGCAGTGGGTTTGGTTATCATTACTAAGTATTTATTAATGTTAACACCTACAAAGTCAGTTTCTTTTCTTATCATTAAAACACATCTATACTGAAGAGAAAACTAAAGCCACGAATTAAATCTAACTCCAGTAAAACTCCACATCTTTCTAAGAGCCAAGTAACTGATTCTTGCTTATGTCTAAACTCTGCATCCTTGTCTGAAAAGCTTGATTGGTAGCTTGTTAAGGTCAGTTTGTTCTTAGGATTCGGGCTGTCTTGGCTCCCTCTGGTGGATAGATTACAGGAACATTAATTTTGAGTGCTCTTCTCTATGGCACACAACAACAACAACTTTAACAAAAGACTTCACATTACCCTTCAGAGCCAACCTGATAAAAACGACCACTTGAGGGCTTTGCCTATCTAAAGTGTTTAACAAGAGATTTCCTGTGATTGTGTATGCAATGTATGTACAGGATGCCTTTAGGAGCAGGAGGTTGAGCGACACCAAGGAAGGGACTGTCAGAGTGTTGTTGTTATGTGCCCTCGAGTCCAACTGATTCATAGGACCCCTCCTTGGGTTTCCAAGGCGGTATCTCTACGGAAGTAGATTGCCCAATCTTCCTTCCAAGGAGTGGTTGGTGGGTTTGAACCACCAGTCTTCTGGTTAGCAGTCAAATGCCTTAGGCACTACACCACCAGAGCTCCTTTATGATCCTTCCACAGGTTTCAATAT
>NW_006921663.1:1572016-1579599 GCF_000298275.1 Orycteropus afer afer
AAATTTGGTTTCCTTGTAAGGGCTCAAATCCATTTTGCCGCAAAAAAAGGAAACCTTAATTACTCACTTCCAATAGTTTATCCAAAGAAAATTTAGATACAAATTTAATAAATTGTTAAATGCATTAGGATGTAAAGCTATTGAGGTTGACTGTAAGATTGCACACAGATATTACCCTCCACTCCAAGATAAAAATTACTCATTTTTGTCCCTTTGCTTGGTTGTGTTATCTTGCTCTATCTTGAACAATTTTCCAATTTTATTCCCTCTCTGGAGTTGAAAACACATCGATTGAGTGTCATGTGTCCAAGAATGTGGAAACAGAGAAGGGTAAGTTAAAATCTTTGCTCTCAAAGAACTCATAGACCTGTTGAGGTTTAAACAAAATAGAGGGATGGGTAGATCCCAAGGTGTCAAGTGTGATAATAACAACAGCAAACATTTATAGGAGGAGCTCTGGTGGTGCAATGGCTAAGTGCTTAGCTCCTAATCTAAAGTTCAGCAGTTCAAATCAAATCAGTGGCTCCATGAGAGATAGACTTGGCCATCTGCTTCTGTAAAGATTACAGCCAAAAAAAAAAACAAACCTTGTGGGGCAGTTCCACTCTGCCACATGGGGTCACTATGAGTTGGAAATGATTCAGTGGCACCCAACAACAACATATTTATAGAGTATGCCTTTTGTGCCCACCTTGATTCTGAGCATGTTAGCTGCATCTCCTCATCTGAACCTCATCACCATTGTTGCTACTGTGTTGACAAGGAAATGAAAACACAGAGGGCCTACTGATTGGCCCAAGGATGCAATAGCTGGTGAATGAGGCAGCTGGGATTTGGCTCCAATGCCCACAGATATATCCACTTCCCTGCAGCTGTTTCTCAAGTATGAGTTCATGTCATGAGCAAGGCACTAAGCAAGCAGGAGATCTTTGAATCTCTTGTCTGTTTGAGCCAAGCAGGAGTACTACTCAGCACTACTGAAAAATATGCCAGTCAGCATCTTTCTCTGACACAGCCTGTGATAGTTGGAGCTGTGTGTCAACTTGGCTGGACCACAATTCTGTGTGGATGAAGGAACTGTGATGTGGGTTGTTCCAATGCCATCATTGGAACAGATATATATGTTTTGAGCAGCCAGTCCATTGAAAGGGAGTTTCCCTAGGGATGTGACCTGCTTCCAATATATTTATGGACATTCTGGGAAAAAAGATCACTCTTTTGTGGATTGGGATTCTGCCTATGTTGTGCCCAGACCCCGATTCCCCAAAAACCACCAAGGAGCCGATTCCACTGCAAAAGCATAGGGGTTGTTTATTCAAGCTCAAGCTCGGACCCTCAACCTTCACCGACGCAGCGGTTCAGGATTGAGAGCTTCCAACTCAGGGGTAATGGGGTCTATATAGGGGTCTCAACAGGAACAAGGAAGTTTTAATTAGAAAATTACAGGATTGGTTGACATTTTCCAAGTTGCTAGTTGTTCCTACTTGATTGGCTCTGTCTAGTGGGCCAAAGCCACCAACTGTGGTTTCTAACTATTTTAGGTAAGGTATGTCTGTGCTATCTACTGATTGGTTGTTGTTAAGGAGTGTGTTTGAGGGTATCGATGAGGTAGTTAAGTGTGAGGTAGTTAGGACTCTTTGTGGTTTTTCCAGTAACTAAAGCACTAAAGCGTGAAGTATGTGCTGAGGTTTTTTTGCACAAATGGCTACCTATTCAAAATGGTCACATACAGGGTGGTGGTCATACAGAAACATAATCACATACAGAGTGGTGGCTATTATATAGAAACAATCTCATGCTCTCACACCTACAACTGTGAGTGAACAATCCACCATTCAGCCGGAGATGTTGGATTCATCACTCATTGGAGTCAACAGCTTGTGTACTGCCTGCCAACCTTGAGCTCCTCAGCCCCTGCAGCTACGTGAGTTGGGAAAAGCCTCCAGCTTCACGTTTGATCCAAGAACATGGGACTTGCCAGCTTTTATAAGTGTGTGAGCCATTTTCCTAAGATAAATTTCTCTTTCTCTCTCTATATATAAGTTTTACTGGTTTTGTTTCTCTAGAGAACCTAGTCTTAACACACAGCCTTAAAGCAAAACAAACCAAACACACTGTTGTGGAGTCGGATTCAATTCATAGCAACCCCTCCATGGGTTTCCAAGGTGGTATCACTACAGAAGTAGATTGCCCAACCTTCGTTCCGAGAAGTGGCTGGTGGGTTTGAAACTCCTGTCTTGTGATTAGCAGTCAAATGCCTTAGGCACTAAGCTACTACGGCTCACAGACACAGCCTTAGCAAAGTGTTACTGTTACTCCAGACTTAACACTTGACCATTTATAGGTACAACGTAAATTTCCAATTCACAGGCAGTGAACAGAACCAGATGTCAAATACCTTTTTAAATGTTTCTATTTAAATTGTTGGTTGAAGTGCCAAGATATGAATAATTCCCACCCCCAGACTTGAAAGCATAGTAGAAAGCATTCCTATGACTTCAGTGAGTTCCAAATAGTTCAAAATAGATCAATGTAGTGGTAAAAGATTTTGAAAGCCCACCTAAGGGTGATGGTTACATCTTTGTCTTATCAGACTTCTTTGAAGCAGGCAGACTAGGGACAACGATTGCAGATCCTCCCTCATAATCTCCAATCAAGCCATCTCTTCTCAGAGATAAATTTTACCTATCTGCATCATTGTGCTGTTTTCACATTTTGGTTCCTCAGAGGACAAGGACCAAGTTGAACTTAAATTGAATTTTATTTATCACAGGTTAGGTGCAGATGGAAGGAGCTCTGGTAGCATAGTGCCTAACTTGACTGCTAACCAGAAGGCTGGAGGTTCAAACCCACCAGCCACTCCTTGGAAGAAAGGTTGGGCAATCTACTTCCGTAGTGATATCCCCTCAGAAACTCAAGGAGAGGTTGCTATAAGTTGGGTCCGACTCAACAGCAAATAACAACAACAACAACAGGTGCAGATGGGATGCTTGGATGATATGAACAGTTAGTGCACTTGGCTGCTAATCAAAATGTTAGTGGTTCGAGTCTACCCAGTACCTCAGAGCAAAGACCTGGAGATCTACTTCTGAAAAAAATCACCATTAAAATCCCTATGGTACCAGTCAATATTCTACCTTAATACACCTGGAGTCACCAAGAGTTGGAATTGACTCAACAGGAACTGGTATCTAGGTGCAGAGGAATAGAGTAATTGTAATAGCATCCAGTGGTATATGATGGTGCTAATGTGGGAAGTTAGTGATTCCGAATCTCTTCAAGATATCCTATATGACATCAACGTATGCTGTAAAAGTGAAATTTATGTAGTTGTTTGAAGAGAGAATTGAGTGCCAAACAGTAACCCAGGCCTGTTCACCCCAAAGGTTCAATCACAGGAGTCAGAGCACAGTCAAATTTGTAAAGCAGGGGTTTAGTGTCACCAATTTAATGTTATTAAATTGAGCTTTATTGGGTTTATAGTTTTCTTTGTGTCTAATTTATAATTATAGTTGTATAAGAATTACAAGCATAGAATTTATATAGTTATCTGTTTGTGTATCTTTTTAAAAAAGATAATATCTTAAAAAAGATATCAACATTGGAAGTTCAGGAGAAGTTTTTCTCCTAAAAGGGGGTGGTGGTGATGGTAGAGTCTTTATAGTACTTAAGTTTGAGAAAAACTGTACTGTAACCCATGGGCCTACAGAGGGAGACAAACACAGCCTTTGCTCTTAAGGAACTTAGATTTACACAGAATTCACTGCAGTGGACAAAAGTGGAAAGAGGTTACATATGAACATTTTTAAAGTCATGGTACTACATTTACTGCTGTTTCCGCCCCCCACCCCCCACTCTTTGATCTTCTTTAAAAGTGACTGCCTAGCAATTTTTTTTTTCTTCCCCTGCATTCCCTCAGGACCCCTAACATCTTGGTTGATTTTTTTCTTTTTCAGTACATATAGTGAAGTTCACTTTGTGGTATAAAGTCTATAGGGTTTGACAAATGCTTAGAGCCAAGAGTCATGTATCCACCACTCCATAGTCATACAGGACAATTCCATAACCGGAAAAAAATTTGGGATCCTTTAGAGAAAACTTCTTCCCTGTTTCCTAGTCCCTGGAAAGCACTAACTTGCTTTCCATCCCTATAAATTTGCCCTTTCTTTGTCATAAAACTATAATCATACAATATGTACCCTTTAGTGTTGGACTTCTTTCAGTTATAAAATGCATTTAATATTCATTCAAGCTGTTGTGTGAATCAATAATTCATTCATTTTTATTGCTGAGTAATAATTCATTATACGGATATATCAGAATTCATTAATCCACTACCCTATTGAAGGACATCTTGGTTGTTTCCAGTTTGGGTGACTATGAATAAAATTTTTATAAACATTCATATACAGGTTTTGTGTAAATGTGAGTTTTCAATTCATTTGAGTAAGTAACTAGGATTGATTTCTGGGTTGTGAGTAAGTGTATCTTTGACTTTCAAACTGTCTTCCAACATGGTAGCTCTGTTTTACGTGCCCAATAGCAATGAATGAGAATTCTTGGTGCTCTGCTCTTCACCAGCATTTGGTGTTGTCAGATTTTTTTTTTTTTTTTAACAATTTTAATAGCTGTGAAGGGGTGTCATATTATGGTTTCCACTTGCATTTTCCTAATGACAAATGATATCCAGCATCTTTTTATATGCTTATTTGTGATTGATATCTTCTTTGTGAAATGCCTATTAGATCTTTTGTCCATCTTTAAAATTTAGTTATCTCTTTTCTTACTGTTAAGTTTTAGAATCTCTTTAATATATTCAAGATACAAGTTTTTTTTTGTCAGATTTATGCTTTGCAAATATTTTCTCCCAATCTGTGCCTTGCATCTTCATTTTCTTAACTATATCTTTGCTAAAGTTTTAAGTTTTGATAAAATCCAATTTATCATATTTTTTTTTTCCTTTTACAGACTGTGCTTTTGGTTTCCTATCTACAAACTCATTGCTAAATCCAAAGTCACACAAATTTTATGGTATCTTATCTTCTAGAGGTTTTATAATTGTATTCTTTGTGTTTAGGTCTATGATCCATCTTGAGTTAATTTTTGTTCAAGATGTGAGGTATATGTGGAGGTTCTTTTTTTTTTTTTTTTTTGCATATGGATGTCCAATTGTTCCAGCACCATTTTTTGAAAGGGCTATCCTAAGTCCATTGAATTGTCTTAGTTAAAATTCAGTTGAGTTAATTTCTGTGGGTCTATTTATGAACTGAAATGTGGCCTTGGTGATAGAAATTATGCTGGAGATTGCATGATAGAACTTTGCAAGACCAACTACTTATTCATTGCAAAATCTTTTTTCAACAACATAAACGATGACTATACATGTGGTCCTCATCAGATGGAATACACAGCAATCAAATCAATTACATTTGTGGAAAGAAGTGAAGGAGAAGCTCAATATCATCAGTCAAAACAAAGCCAGGAGCTGACTAGGGAACAGATCATCAATTGGTCATATGCAAGTTCCAGTTGAAGAAAATGGAAACAAGTCCACAAAAGATAAAATATGATCTTGAGTACATCCCACCCAAACTTAGAGATCCTCTGGAGAATAGATTTGATGCATTGAATACCAGAGACAGAAGACCAGATGAGTTGTTGGATAACATCAAGAATATCATACATGAAGAAAGCAATAGGTCATTAAAAAGACAAGAAAGAAAGAAAAGACCAAAATGGATGTCAGAAGACACTCTAAAATGTGCTCTTGCCTGGAGAGTAGCTAAAGTGAAAGGAAGAAATGTTGAGATAAAAGAGGCAAACAAAAGATTTCAATGGGCAGCTTGAGAAAACAAAGTATTATAATGAAATGTAAAGACCTGGAGTTAGAAAACCAAAAAGAACGACATGCTCAGCATTTCTCAAGCTGAAAGAAGTGAAGAAAAAATTCAAGCCTCGAATTGCAATATTGAAGGATTCTATGGGCCAAATATTGAACAATGAAGAAAGTATCAAAACAAGATGGAAGGAATATACAGAATCACTGAACAAAAAACAATTGGTCAACACACAGCTACCTCAGGAGGCAGCATATGATCAAGGACCAGTGGTATTGAAGGAAGAAGTATGAGCTTCATGAAGGAATTGGTGAAAAACAAGGCTCCAGGAATTGATGGAATACCCAATGAGATGTTTCAACAAATGGATGCAGCTCTGGAGGTCCTTATTCATCTATGCCAGGAAACTTGCAAGACAGTTACCTGGTCAAATGACTGAAAGAGATTGATATTTTTGCTCATTCCAAAGAAAGGTGGTGATCCAACAGATTGTGGAAATTATTAAACAATATCATCAATATCACACACAAGTAAAATTTTGCTAAAGATAATTCAAAAACAGTTACAGCAATATATTTACAGGGAACTTCCAGAAATGCAAGCTGGATTCAGAAGAGAACATGAAACAAGGGATATTATTGCTGAGTCAGTGATTCTTAGCTGAAAGCAAAGAATACCAGAAAGATGTCTACCTGTGTTTTATTGACTAGGCAAAGGCATTTGACTGTGTCGATTATAATAAATTATGGATAACATTGTGAAGAATGGGAATTCCAGAATACTTAACTGTTCTCATGAGGAACCTGTACATAGATCAAGATTCTATCATTTGAACAGAACAAGAAGATGCTGCATGGTTTGAAATCAGGAAGGGCAGGTGTCAGGGTTGAATCCTTCCCCCATACTTATTCAATCTGCATCCTGAGCAAACAATCTCAGAAGCTGGATTATATGAAGAAGAATGTGTCATCAGGATTGGAGGAAGACTCATTAACAACCTTGCTTGCTGAAAGTGAAGAGGACTTGAAGTACTTGCTGATGAAAATCAAAGTCTTTAGTATGGATTACGCCTCAACATAAAGAAAATAAAAATCCTCACAACTGGACCAGTAAGCAATATCATGATAAATAGAGAAAGTATTTAAGTTGTCAAAGATTTCATTTCACTTGGATCCACAATCAGCACTCATGGAAACAGCAGTCAAGAAATCAAACATTGTATTGCACTGGGCAAATCTGCTGCAAAAGACCTCTTTAATGTGTTGAAGAGCAAAGATGTCACTTTGGAGACTAAGGTGCGCCTAACCCAAGCCATGGTATTTTCAGTTGCATGTGAAATTTGGACAATGAATAAGGAAGACAGAAAAAGAATTGATGCCTTTGAATTGTGGTGTTGGCAAAGAATACTGAAAACACCATGGACTGCCAGAAGACTGAACAAATCTATCCTGGAAGAAATGCAGCTGAAATGCTCCTTATAAGTGAGAAGGGCCAGACTTCATCTCAGCTGCTTTGGTCATGTGGTCCCAAAAGAAGGATATCATACTTGGTAAAATGGAGGGTCAGAGAAAAAGAGGAAGATCTTCAATGAGATACATTAACACAGTGGCTGCAATGACGGGCTCAAGCACACATAGCAAGGATTATTTATTTATTTATTTATTTAATTTTATTTTGATTTGGGTGAAGATTTACAGAGTAAATTCACTTTTCATACAGCAGTTCACATATACTTTGTCTCATGTC
>NW_006921663.1:1580604-1591308 GCF_000298275.1 Orycteropus afer afer
CTAAGGCATTTGACTGCTAACTAGAAAGCTGGCAGTTCAAACCCACCAGCCACTCTTTGGAAGGAAAGTTGGGCAATCTACTTCCATAGTGGTACCACCTCAGAAACCCAAGGAGGGGTTGCTATGAGTTGGATCTGACTCCACAGCAGTGCATTTGGTTTGGTTTTTTTGGACATTTTATCAGGAGGGACCAATTCCTGAAGAAAGATGTCATGCTTGGTGAAGCAGAAGGTCAACGTAAAAGAGAAAGACTCACAATAAGATGGATTGACTTAGTGGCTGCAACAATGGGCTCAAACATTGCAACAATTGTGAGGATGGTGCAGGACTGGGCAGTATTTTGTTCTGTTGTACTTGGGTCGCTATGAGACAGAACCAACTTGGTGGCACATAACAATTACAACAATAGATCATGATGTCTTTCTCCAGGGACTAGTCCCTCCTGATTACATGTCTAAAGTCCATAAGATCCAGTCTCTCCATCCTCACTTCTAAGGAGCATTCCAGCTGTACTTCTTCCAAGACAGATTTGTTCATTCTTCTGGTAGTTCATGCTATAGTCAATATTCTTCACCAACACCATAATTCAAAGGCATCAATTCTTCTACCTTCTCCCTTACTAATTGTCTAGCTGTCCCATGCATATGAGACAATTGAAAATACTGTGGCTTGGGTCAGGCCCACCTTAGTCCTCAAAGTGACATCTCTGCTTTACAACACTTTATGGAGGTCTTTTGCAGCAGATTTGCCCAATACAATATGTCATTTGGTTTCTTGACTGCTGTTTCCATTAGTGTTGATTATGAATCCAAGTAAAATGAAATCCTTGACAACTTCAATCTTTTCTTTATTTATCATAATGTTACTTACTGGTCCAGTTGTGAAGATTTTTGGTTTCTTCCTGTTGAGGCATCATCCATACCAAAGACCATAGTCTTTGATTTTCATCAGTAAGTTCTTTAAGTCCTCTTGTTTTCAGCAAGCAAGAACGTATCAACTGCATATTGCAGGTTTTCAATTAATCTTCCTCCAGTCCTGATGTTGTGTTCTCCTTCATATAGTCTAGCTTCTCAGGTAATTTTCTCAGTATACAAATTGAATAAGTAGGATGAATGTATACAATCCTGATGCACACCTTTCCTGATTATAAACCACATAGTATCCCCTTGTTCTGTTTAAACAGCTGCCTTTTGTTTATGCACAGGCTCCTCTTGAGCACAATTAAGTGCTCTGGAATCTCCATTGTTTGCAATACTATCCATAATTTGTTATCATCCACAGTCTAATGCCTTTGCATAGTCAAGAAACCACAGGTAAAGATCTTTCTGGTATTCTTTGCTTTCAGTCAAAATTCATTTGAATCAGCAATGTCCCCTGTTCCACATCTTCTGAATCCAGCTTGAATTTTTGGCAGTTCCCTGTTGATGTAGTGCTGCAACTGTTTTTGAATTATCTTCACCAAAATTTTACTTGCATGTGATATTAATAATATTGTTCAATAATTTCTGCATTTTATTGGATCAATTTCTTTGGAATGTGCACAAATATGGAACTATTCCAGTCATTTGGCTGGCCAGGTAGCTGTCTTCCAAATTTCTTGGCATAGATGAGTGAGCATTCCCAGCATCAAAGAACAAATTTATGAACTATGCTGTTCCATTGCTCTATATGCATCCCTTTCATCCAACACAACACTGTTCTGACTGTTGTAGCTTTTAGTAAATTTTAGAATCCTATAGTGTGAGTCTTCCAACTTTGTTGTTCTGTTTCAGAATGGTTTTGACTATTAGAAGTCCTTTACATTTTCTTATAAATTTTATCATTCGCCTGTCATCATCTAGAAAAGATTACTGGGACTTGGAATCCACAAAGCAGATTGCAGAGAACTGACATCTTAATAATATTAATGATTTTAATATTTGAACACAGTATATCTCTCAATGTGTTTAGATTTTCTTCAGTATTCTTTGCCAAGATTATGCATGATCTTTTTAGATGTATACCTAAATTCAGCCTAAGAAATCCTATGGGATAGTTCTACTGTGTCACATGGGGTTTCTATGAGGCAAAAACTGACTCAACAGCACCTAGCAACAACTGAAGTTTTTTGGTGTAATTATAACTAATGTTGTTTGTTAATATCAAATTGTAATTACTTATTGCTGGTATATAGGAATATGACTAGGAATATGACCTTTCAAAACACATATATTTGTTCTTCAATGGGTCTCTCTTCATCCAGAGCAAAGAAGAATGAAGAAAACTCATGGAGACAATTAGTCCAAGTGACGGGTACACCATATGATCTGCACCCCATGCGACTATGAGACCAGAAGAACTAAATGGTGCCCGCCTACCACTGTCAACCACTTGGAAGGGGATCTATGTAGGAAATCCTGGATAGAGAGGGAAAACAGTGTGGAACAAAACTAAAATCATTTGGAAAAAAAAGGGGGGGGGGACCAGGTTTGCTAGTCTGATAGAGCCTGGTGGAACCCCTGAGACTATGGCCTCTAGCTGCCCTTCAGGTCTGGAATTGAACCCCCACCTGTGGCTTCCAGCCAAGCAAAAGACAGGCATATGAGTTGAACATTTACCTGAGGTAGATACACTCCTTGGAGGGAACAATCATGGGAGAAAGAAGGGCTGTTTTATGCACAGGGAGACAGCTTAGGGGGCAGGAGTGCATGGAGAGATGGACACAGGGAAGAGGTAACTATCAGGAGAAAGTGGTAGGGGAGCTGTTGCGTTGTGGTAAATTGTAGTCAATGTCATGAGACAAAGTGGATGTTAACTGCTGTATGGAAAGTGAATTTGCTCTGTAAACCTTCACCCAAATCACAATAATAAATAAATAAACTCATTTAGTTGTTCCTGAAGTGTTTTTAGTAGCTCTTTAAAATTATCTGTGTAAACAACTGTGTATTGTTAAAATAACAAGTTTTATTTTGATCCTTTCAAATCTATCTGCCTTTTATTTCTTTTTCTTTCCTTATTACACTAGCTATGGCTTCCAGTATGATATCAAATAGGAATAGTGAGAACATACATTCTTACCTTTTTCCAAAAAGCATTCAGTATCTTGCCTTTAAGTATGATGTTGTTGTTATTGTTAGGCACTGTTGATACAGTTCCAACTCATAGAGACACTATATTCAACAGAATAAAGCACTGTCTGGTCTGCACCATCCTTACATCTTCACTGTATGATGTTAGTTATAGATTTTTCTTAGATTCCCTATATAAGGTGAGAAAGTTCCCTTCTATTCCTACTTTTTGAAAATTTTATCATGAATGCATGTTGAATACTGTTGAATATTTTTACTTTGATTGATATGATAATTTTATTTTTATTTTGTCTATTAATATGGTAAATTACATTAATTGATTTTCACTGTGCAGCCAGCCTTGCATTCCTGGGATTTGTGAAAGACCTCATTTGTAATGATATATTATCTTTTTGCATACTGTTAGATTGAAATCAATAGTATTTTGTTGAGAAATTTTTAATCCATATTCATAAGGTATAGTGATCTATAGTTTTCTTGCAATGTACAATCTTGTTTTGGTGTTAGAGTAATGCTGCAAGCTTAAGTTACTGAATTTAGATCTTTTCTAATATGAACACTTAATGCTACACATTTCCCTCTGAGCACTGCTTTAGTGGCATCCTACAAAGTTCAGTAATGTCTTATTTTATTTTCATTTAGATTAATATAATTTTTACTCTTGCTGGAGTCTTTCTCTTTGATCCATGTTGTTGTTGCTAGCTACCATCAAGTCAGCCCCAACTCATGATGACCCCAAGCTCAATGTAATGAAACACTGTTGGAAAGGATGTGGATCAGAAAACTGTGATTCATAGGCTTTTCACTGATTAATTTTCAGAAATAGATCACTAGGCTTTTCTTCCTAGCACGGCTTAATCCGGAAGCTCCACTGAAACCTGCTCAGCATCATGACAACATGCTAGCCTCCACTGATAGACAGGGTGGTGGCTACTCATGAGCTGCACCGGCCAGGAATCAAACTCAAGTCTCCTGTGTGGAAGGCAAGATCCTACCGCTGAACTAACAACCATTGAATCAGTCTGAGTCACGGTGACTTCAGGTGTGTCAGAGTAAAACTGTGTGTCATAGGGTTCTTAGTGGCTGAGTTTTCAGAAATAGATCACCAGATTTTTTTCCCAAGTTGCCTCTGGTGGATTCAAGCTACCAGCCTTTTGGGTAGCAGTTGAGCATGTGAACCTTTTGCACCACCCAGGGACTCCACAGATTATTTATAAGTGTGTTTTTAATTTCCAAATATTTGGGTATCTTTCTGATATTGATTCGTAATTTAATTCTACTACAGTTTGAGAACATACTTTTTATGGTATCTATTCTTTTAAATTAAGGATATTTTAATGACTGAGAATATTGCATGTGCACTTGAGAAGAATGTGTATTCTGCTGCTGTTGGTTGAAGTTTTCTCTAAATGTCAATCAGGTGAAGTAGTTAATAGTATTGTTCTAGTTATCTATATCTTCATAATTTTGTGTCCAGTTATTTTATCAATTTCTGAGAGAGAAGTGTTGAAGTCTTCATCTAGAATTGTGGTTTTGTACATTTCTACATTTCTTTTAAAATCTACCAGAGTTTGCCCTAATGTATTTTGAAGCTCTTATGTTGATAGTATATACATTTAAGTTTGTTATATTTTCTTTTTCATAATATATTGTCCCTCTTTATTCCTGATAATATTTTTGTTATGAACTCTACTTTGTCTGAGATTAATCTCAATACTCCAACTTTCTTTTGGTTACTATTGTTGTTGTTGTTATTTGCTGTCAAGTCAGCCCTTACTATTAGCATGCTATATTATTTTCACCCTTTTATTCTTAACTGATCTATGCCTTTGTATTTAAAATGTGTTTCTCATAGACAGCATATACTTGGGTCTTCTTAATCCGCTCTGACAATTTTGATATTTTAGCTAGCATATTTAGATCAACACATTAAAGGTGATTATTGATATGATTGAATTAAAATATGCCATCTTATTAGTTATTTTCTATTTGTTTCATTTGTTTCTTTACCTCTTTTTCTGCCATCTCTAGGTTTAATTCTTTTTAAAACTTTATAAGTAGTTGCCCAGGTTTTACAAAATACATTTTAAAAAAATCTAAGTCTACCTTCAAACAATATTATACTACTACAAAATACTTAGGAGCTCTGGTAGCATAGTGGCTAAAGCACTTGACTGTTAACCAGAAGGCTGGCAGTTCAAACCCATCAGCCACTCCTCAGAAGGAAGGTTGGGCAATCCTACTTCCATAGTGATACTGCCTCGGAAACCCAAGGAGGGGTCGCTATGAGTCGGGGCTGACTCGACAGCACATAACAACAACAACAACAACAAAATACTTAGAAGGGAGGATAGAGAGACTTCAGCTCATGTACTTTGGGCATGTTATCAGGAGGTACTAGTCCCTGGAGAAGAACATAGGTCTTGATAAAGTAGAGGGAAAGAGAAACAAGAGGAAGACATTCAACAAGTTGAATTAACACAGTGGGTGCAACAATGGGCTCAAACATAGCAATGATGCAATGTTTTGTTCTGTTGCACATAAGGTTACTATGAGTTGAAACCAACTCAGTGGCATGTAACAACAACACTGTAGACAAATATTGTTATGTAGTATACATATGCTGTGCAAGGACTTTATAACAGTATATTCCGAATTCCTCTCTCCCCTCCCATGTGCCATTGTTGTCATACATTCTCTATGCTGTAAATGTTGCTGTTATTCTTAGATGCCATTGAGTCATCTCCGACTCATAGCAACCCTATGTACAGCAGAACGAAACACTGCTTGGTCCTGCACCAGCTCCACAATCCTTGCTATACTTGAGCCCATTGCTGCAGCCATGTTTCAATCCATCTCATTGAGGGCCTTCCTCTCTTTTATCGACCCTCTACCTTACCAAGCATGACATCCTTCTCAAGGGAATGGTCCCTTCTGACAACATGACCAAAGTGGGTGAGAGGAAGTCTGGTCGTTCTCGCTTCCAAGGAGCAGTCCAGCTGCACTTCCTCCAGGATGGATTCGTTAGATCTTTTAGCAGTCCATGGAACTTTCAGCATTCTTTGCCAGCACCACAACTCAAAAGTATCAACTTTTCTTTGGTCTTCCTTATTCATTGTCCAGCTCTCACATGCATGAGACAATTGAAAACACCATGCTCGTCAGCACTTGAAAGAGGTCCTCTGCCGTCAATTTCCTCAGTGCTGTATGTCGTCTGATGTCCTGACTGCTGCTTCCATTGGCTATAAATGCACAATACATTATTAAGATTATTGCTTTAAACAATTAGTTATCTTTTAAAGCAATTAATTTTAAAAAAAGATTTTATATTCCTTTCATTTATTCCACTTCTGACACTCTTCCTTACTTGGCTCAAATCTAATTTTTTGCCATATATCATATGCCTCTGCCTAAAAAAACTTTCTTTAACATTTCTTATAGTGTAGGTCTGCTGGCAATGAATTTCCTAAGGTTTTTTTTTTTTTTTTTTTTTTTTTTTTGTCTGGGAGTCTTTATTTATGCTATACTTTTGGGGGATATTATTTCTGAGTGTAGAATACTTGGTTGACTGTTTGTTTCCTTTACAGCAGATTGAAGATGTCACTCTATTTCATAGTTTCGCACAAGAAATCTGCTGTAATTCTTAACCCTTGTTCCTCTGTAGGTAATGTTGTTTTGTTTCCTCTGTCTCCCTTCAAGATTTTCCTTTGTCTTTATTGTACCTTGGTGTTTTGTTTTATTTTGTTGTTACTTTTTCTCCTGTTTTTGTTTTTAATTCTCTTTGGTGTTCTCAGAGCTTCTTGGATCTATGGTCTGCTCTCTCACTAATTTGGAAAATTCTCTGCTGATATACCTTAGATGTTTCTTTTGTCCATTCTCTCTATCTTCTCCTTCTGAGGTTCCCATTACATACAAGTTACACTGCTTGATATTGTCCCACTACTCTTGCATACTTCCCCCTTGCCCTCCACTCTTTTAGATGTTTATGTTTCATATTGGGTAATTTTTAAGGACGTATATTCAGCTCCATTGATTCTGTGTCAAGTCAACTGATGAGCCTGCCAAAGGCATTTTCATATGTTACTGTGTGTTTGAGTTCTAACATTTTCACTTGTTCTTTTTCATAGTTTCTATCTCTTCTGAAATAATCTATCTGGTCTTGTATACTGTCTACCTATTACACTAGAATTTTTAACACATTAATCATAGTTTAAATTCCCTATCTGATAATTTCAACATGTGTGTCATGTCTCAGTCTGTTTCTGATGATTGCTTTATATCATCAGACTGTTTTCATCTTGCTTTTTTGTGTGCCTTGTAATTTTTATTGAAAGTGAGTATGTTGTTTAGGGCAGTAGATACTAAGTAAATTTTTTTTTATGCTTGGAAGTTAGCATTTCTTTCCTTTTGTTTGGGCCTTGTATTAATCTAGCCAGGAGTAGGACAAGGAATTTGCTGTTACTATGGTATTTTCAATCACCTCATATGCCTGTGAAAGCTGGACAATGCAGAAAGAAGATCAAAGAAGAGTTGATGATTTTGAGATATAATGTTGGTGAAGAATGCTGAAAGTACCATGGGCTGCTAGAAGAACTAACAAATCTGTCCTGGAAGAAGTGCAGCCAGAACACTCCTTGGAAGCAAGAATGGCCAGACTTCAGGATTCAAAATGGAGTCTTGTCAGTAATCACCACGCTATTTCTCTCTAGCACCTTAGTGCTTGAAAAACTAGGTACAGCAGTTTGAATTAGGGATTCTGGTGCTCTGAACAGCTCATTGAGTCAGTGTGCACCAACTCAGAGAAGTAGAATTAGAAAGGAGAAAGGTACAGGGGTAAAAAATAACAAGATGAGAAGATCTATCCTGTGGAGCACCGACAGGCAGCTGAGAAAGGCCAGCAGAGGCTTGCCTGGGGGAGTGCTGACCGGCAGGAGAAAATGGCCATGTGAGACCTCCTTGGGTGAAGGTAGAAGATACAACACACCAGCATACCAGCAACCACACCAGCATACCAGTGATCACCCCAAGGATCAACCTTCAGCACCTGATTTTATCAGTAACGTGGGTTGGCTAGGTGAAAATGGGCACGTCTGGGACTGCTGAAACCCGAGCAGAGAGTCCATTGGTGTTGCAGAAGGGCGGGCCCAGGGAGGTGCCACCACAGCGGGTCACCGAGTAGGCTTGGATCAGCTTAGTGGCACTTAGAGGCCAGCGCTTGACTTTATCAGTAATATCAGGGCCACAGATTACCAGCAGGTACTCTCCTGACTCCAGCGCCACTGAAACTGAGCAGATCTTTGGTGCCATGGGTGGGCAGACCCACAGAGGAACTCCTAAAGCAGATTGTGGTCTGGGCCTGTTGGGTGGGTGGGGCCAGAGAGAGAAACCCCTGCAGTGGATTGCGGAGCCAGGAAGTTGTCTTGGGTCAGCTTTCTGGCACTGAGGGGCCTCAGGAGTAAGGCTTTTGCATGTGTCTGAGCCTGGCGGAAAGTGGTGACCCCCAACAACTGGAGTCTTTGCTGAAATTGAGCTTCAGGCCTTGTAAATAATAGTACGATGCCATCAGTAGTAGCCTGCTCAAAGCCCTAGAAACCATCCTTAGCAACAGTGAGCTATCCTTCTTCCACTCCCACCTTTTCTGCCAATAACTTCATTCATCCAATAGAAGAAACCACATTCAGCAAACATAAAACCTCCCGGTTTGAACTCTAAACCCTCTTTATGACAAACAGAAACCCATATCCACATTCCACACAGTGATTCCACCATCACAAAGAAAACTGCAAAGCAACTCAGCATACCTGAATTAATAACTAAAAAAATAAAATACATCAGCTTCACCTTTTCAAAATATTAAACCATAAGACCAAGACAAAACAAATCAATACACAACTAACAGTTAAAGACAATCTCAAAATGTCTAGGAAATAATAGGTAGCCTCAAATCAAACAAAAAAATAGGACAAGGCTTAGAAGCAAAACCACAAACAGAGGTCTCATTAAACATAGAAGAAGAAGAGGCAATAGAATTATCTGGGAAAGAATTTAGAAGATATGTTTATAGAGCTTTACCACAGCCTAAGAAAACCCCAAACAGAAACAAGGAGAACACAAGACAGTTCCCTGGAAGAACACAGGAAAATCATTTAAGAACAAAATAGTAAGATTAATGCACAATCAGAACTTATACAAAAACAGCAAATAGAAATCCAGAAAATGAATACCAAAATTACAGAATTGCACAATGCAGTAGAAGCACAAAAGAGTAGGTTGGAACTGGCTGAAGAACACATATCCCAACTAGAAGACAAATCCCTAGACACCAGCCTGTATGAAGAAAAATCAGAACAAAGATTTAAGAGAAATGAAGGGAACCTAAGAATTATATGGGATGACATGAGAAGAAACCACATAAGACTCATTGAAATTCCAGAACAAGAAGAGGTGAAAAAAAACACCGAGAAAATTGTGGAAATCTGCTAACAGAAAACTTCCCCACATCATGAAAGAAGAAAAGATATTTGTCCAAGAAGCTCATAAAACTCCACACAAGATAGATCCCAAGAGAAAAACACTGAGGCATATTACAATCAAACTCTCCAAACCAAAGACAAAGAAAAAATTTTGAGAGTTACCCAGGACAAAAGAAATATTACTTATAATAATCAAACAGTTAGGCTGAACTCTGATTCATGCAGAAACCATGCAGGCAAAAAGGCAATGGGAAGGCATATATAAAACACTGAAGGAAAAGAACCTCCAACCAATCCTATATCCAGCCAATTATCCATCAAATATGAGGGCAAAATCAAGGCATTCTCAGACAAACAGAAATTAAGGGATTTTGTAAGAACTAGACCAACTCTACAAGAAATCCTTAAGGAAGTTCTTCCAACAGAGAACCCACAACAGAGATCAACAAAATCAAGATATGTGGCATCAACACTAAAATGAAACAGAAACTCAAAATAAGACCATAAAACATTGTACTCTAAAAACCAAGCAAGTCAATCAGCACACAATAATAGCAACTAACTTGTCAGAGGGAATAAAACTTCTAGGTACAAACTTCCAAATGGAGAGGAAAATAGGACAATGTCTTCACAGTACACACTGTTCTAAAAATGTAGAGACAAGAATATACTCCAAGGTAACCACAGAGAAAAGTAACAATACCCCTAAGCAATCCAGGAGGAAGGAAAACATAGGGGTTTAATAAACACAAAACCAACAATAAAGAAGAAAAGGGAGAAAGCATTAGCCAACAAACCAAACTCAGCACAGAAAAGTATATGGACCAAGGAAACACCAACAACACAACAAAAAACCACAATAGAATGACAGCAATCAATTCATACCTATCACTAATTACACTCAATGTGAATGCACTAAATGCACCTATCAAGAGAAATAGACTGGCAGACTGGATAAGAAAAGAAGACTCATCGATATGCTGCCTACAAAACACCCACATTAGACACAAAGATAAAAACAAATTAAGAGTTAAGGGATGGAAGAAAATATACCAAGCCAATGGAAACCAAAAAAGAGCAGGAGTGGCAATATTAATTTCTGACAAAATAGACATTAAGGTGAAAAACATCATAAGAGACAAAGAACAACATTATATGATGCT
>NW_006921663.1:1599455-1640524 GCF_000298275.1 Orycteropus afer afer
CATATGATTATATCAATTGATGCAGAAAAGGCATATGATAAATACAACATCCATTCCTGTTCAAAACTCTCAGTAAAATACAGGTAGAAGGGAAATTCCTCTACATAATAAAGGGTGTATATGAAAAGCCAACAGCCAACATCATTATTGATGGAGAAGACTCAAGGCATTCCCCTTATGAATAGGAAACAGACAGGGATGCCCTCTACCACTACTTCTATTTAACATTGCATTGGAAGTCCTGGCCAGGGCAATAAAGCAAGAAAGAAAAATAAAAGGCATACAAATTGGCAAAGAGGAACTAAAACTATCTCTATTTGCTGATGATATGATCCTGTACATAGAAAACCCAAGGGACTCAATTAAAAAAACTACTGGAACTAATAGAGAGGTTCAGCAAAGTGACAGGATACAAGGTCAACATACAAAAATCACTTGGATACCTCTACACCAACAAAGAGTCCTCTGATAAAGAAGTAAGGGAAACAATACCATTTACTATAGCTACTGTTGTTTGTTGATACATGCCGTCAAGTCGGCCCAACTCATAGTGACCCCTCCTTGGGTTTCTGAGGCAGTATTACTACGAAAGTAGATTGCCCCATCTTCCTTCCGAGGAGTGGCTGGTGGGTTTGAACCGCCAACCTTCTGGTTAGCAGTCAAGTGCCTTAGGCACTATGCTACCAGAGCTCCTACTATAGCTACTAGAAAGATAAAATATCTAGGGATAAACCTCACCAGAGACACAAAAGAACTATACAAAGAAAATTATAAACACTGCTACAAGAGACAACAAGGGCACTACATAAATGGAAGAACCTACCTTGTTCATGGATAGGCAGAATAAATATTGTGAAAATGTCAATACTACCTAAAGCAATCTATACATTGAACACAATCCCCATCTAGATTTCAACAAAACTTTTTAAAGACATGGAAAAACTAATGACTAATTTCATATGGAAAGGAAAGAGACCTCAGATAAGCAGAGCACTTCTCAAGAAGAAAAACAAAGTGGGAGGTCTCACACTCCCAGATCTTAAGAACTACTATACAGCCACAGTAGTCAAAACAGCATGGTATTGGTACAATGATAGACAGATAGACCAATGGAACAGAATCAAAAGTCCAGATATAGACCCATCCATCTATGGACAACTGATCTTTGCAGTATTTCTGTTGAGAGTGGCACAAAGCAATGTTCTGGGAAGTTCACTCTCTCTCAGGTGCTTAGAATTCTGATGTTATGATTGGTTAGTTTGTCCACTCTGCCAGGCTCAAAAGGAGCCCTCCCAGAGGCAAAAGGAGTCTCTCTGACTGCTGTCTGCAAAAGATGTGCTGCTGAGAAAAACACTCTCCTGAGAGACACACGCTGCTGAGAAAGAATGCCAAGAGACACGTACTGCTGGGAGACACTGCAATGTAGTAAATTACCTGGTATGGCTTTTCTAGCTCTAAGTCTTTGTAAACTCTGATGGAATTTGCTGTGAGCAACTGAGGAGCTCCTGATTGTAAAAGTTATCCAGCTGGAGTATTTCTGTTGGGAGTGGCACAAAGCAATATTCTGGGAAGTTCCTCTCTCTCAGGTGCTTAGTATTCTGATGTTATGATTGGCTAGTGTGGCCACTCTGCCAGGCTCAAAAGGAGACCTCCTAGAGACAGAAGTCTCTCTGTCTACTGGGCGAGAAGGACGTACTGCTGAGAAGGAATGTGCTCCTGAGAGACACGTGCTGCTGGGAGACACGTGCTGCTGGGAAACAGGCGCAAGAGACATGCATTGCTGAGAGAGACACCAAGGGACATGCACTGCTAGGAGAGAGACCGTAAGAGACTGTTGGGTGAGAGATGGTGGGCTGAGGAAGACTGAGCGTTTTTCTTGAACTTGAATTGTAATCTGGTGCTTCCCTAATAAACCCCATAATCTGTGAGTTCTGTGGCCACTGCAGTGAATTATTGAACCCAGGAGAGAGGTGGTGTGTGCTTTGGGAGAAACAGTTGGTGAAAGGGCTGGAGGGAGACAACATGCCTATTGCACGAATAGGCCTTGGGCTACTGATAGTGATTCTGTCTCCCTCTTGTGTGGTTAGAGGAGGTCAGGAGATGTGGCCTTCTTGCCTTTTTAGCAGACACGCACTGCTGGGAGAGAGACTGTTGGCTGAGAGACGGCGGGCTGAAAGAGATTGTGCATTGTTCCTGAACTTGAATTGTAGCCTGGTGCTTCCCTAATAAACCCCATAATCTGTGAGTTACGTGTGGCCACTGCAGCGAATTATCGAACTCAGCAGAGAGGTGGTGGGTGCTGCTGGAGGAAAGGTTGGTGTCAGGCTGGTGAAAGGGCTGGAGGGAGGTGGCATGTCTGGCCTTGCAAGAATAGGCCTTGGGCTACTGATGGTGATTCTGTCTTCCTCTTGTGGGGAACCTGCAGAAGGATCATAAAGGAGCTCTGGTAGTGAAACTGAGTGCTATTTCCCCCACCCCAGCACCTGGATGGGAATAGATAGGTAGACCGATTACCCCAACTATTTCCCCCACCCTGGTTAAGACAGATAATGAGGTAAGACGCCCCTCCCCCAGGGAAATAAGTAAACTGGATTACCCCAACTATTTTCCCCCCCAGGGCAGATTAGTATTCAGTTCCTTAAAGAATTGAAAGGAAAACATTTCTTCCTGCAGATGATAGACTTGCTAAAAGTATTTTTGAAATAACTTGTAAATTAACTCTGGCCATGGACAATAGAATGTTTTAGAAAAAACTTGTAAATGAACTCTGGCCTTAGGATATAAGGGAACAAAAGTTAATTGCTGACCCTCTCCCCTCTACCCAATCAGCTGAAAACAAGAAACTAGTGAAACCCATTTCACTTTCATGCCCCAAATTCCTCAACCTTTTGTGAATATGCACAACCCCCTCTCCTGAAACCTACAAAAACTGTGTTTCATGCCATCTCGTGGAGTTAAGATCTGGGTACTAACTACCCCTAACTCCTTGCACTGCTGCTTTGCAATAAATAATTTTCTCTCCTCTCAGTCTTGGTGTGTAAACTGTTTTGGTCTAACTGCGGAGCACCAGGCAGGGACCCACGTTTGGTCCGATAACAGTAGCGTAGTGCCTAAGGCACTTGACTCCTAACTAGAAGGCTAGCGGTTCAAACCCACCAGCCACTCCTCCGAAGGAAGGTTGGGCAATCTACTTCTGTAGTGATACTGCCTTGGAAACCCAAGGAGAGGTCGCTATGAGTTGTGTCCAACTCCACAGCACATAACAACAACTTGTGGGATTAGAGGAGCCTCCCTGCCCCTTTAGCATATACCAAGGATTATGAGGCTGGCTCAGAATTGAGCAGTGTTTCATTCATAGGGTCGCTATGAGTTGGAGCCTACTGGACTGCACCTAACAACAACAATAGTTACCCTCAGTGTTCCCTAGGCTTTAAATTCTTCTAATAATACTTTGTTTTTGTCTCCTTTTGGTTTGGCATCTTCCCTTTGGACTACCCCACACACAGAGTCTGTATCTTATAATTCTCCAGCTGTATTCCACTGCAACTCTTGTTAGCATGCCAATAAGGAGTGATAGGGAAATGACCTCTTATGATCTCCTTAACCTTCAGTCTTAGTCAGACACTATCAAAGTGGGTCTTAAGTGTCTCTGCCCCTTTTCAAGCTGCAGTGCTAGGCCTAGTAAGTATTCCTGCGCCTCCTCCAGTGGTGGGCTTCTTTTTTTTTATCTGTTTCCTCTCCTAGCTGTAGTCAGTGTCCACCAGTACCCTCAGGTTACAGTTTTGAGTTTTGATCCTTTTCCTCTAAGACTTTTTTGTTAGAGGAGACACATCAAGGTGACTTTTGGGCAAGGGTAGCTCTTCCCATTCCTCAGCCAACACTTTGGAGGATATTTTCTTAGGATTCTCCCTGCTCTTCCTTGCGAGCCCCTGGTGTTCCTGGAAGAAAAACTTACAAGAAGGTGTGAATCTCCCTGTATGAAGCCTCCAGGAACTTAATGCTCTCCTGCCAGCCCTCACTTGGCTTTTAGCCATTCTTTAAACATTTCTAGCTTAATCTTCTTACCAGCTTTTCTGTCATTCAGCAGCATCTGTCCCAGGTAAGCAAATGCTGGAATCCTGTTTCTCCCTGCAGGCCTATATCTTTCTTTTGGTTTCAGGTTAGTTCTTTGTCTACAACATCGGTTCTCTCCTGGGTTCAAGAAGAGTTGTTAATTTGTAGGTTGTACAAAGTTTTCTTATCCTAAGGGTGAGAGCAATGCTCTTTCCAGCTGTTAAATCTTCAATGCTTAACCAGAAGCATTATTTACATTTTAAAAATTTAAATTTTATCAGCATTAACTTTCTTTTAAAAGTTTTTGAAATTGTTGCAACAGCCTATGAACAGTTTTCTAGGTATATTTGGAAACTAGAACTAGACATCACTAATGAAGAAGGTATAAAAGTGTGGTAGAGTAATATCTGGGGTCACTATTTATTTTTTCTTTCTGAATTTTCCCCTTACTTCTCTTGTTCAAACTTGGAACTAATTCTGTTTCATTGCCTTCTGGGAGGAATGAAATAGAACTGAAAAAAGACATAACTTGAAAAAATTTCTGGGTCTTGGTTCCAGAACTCTAAACCCATAGTAGACTGTAGAAAGTTTTCCAAAATAGCAGCAGCAGAAAGGGTTTGTAAGAAGCAAAGTGGGCAACAGGAAGAAACGAGGTGTTTTTAGACTAGAAAAAAGATGCCTACACCCAGACCAGAGATCAAGTGAGGCCTTGGTATAGGACAAAAAGGAACTGCAACATCCCAGAGAATAAAAGCTACTATGTCAAGGCAGACAGGATCCCTGAGTTGCCTCACAAAAGATTTCCTTGTCCAAGTGTGGCTTGGAAGCATCAAAATACCATCAGTGCTCAAAAGCCTTTGTTGTTGCTAGGTGCTGTTGAGTTGGCTCCAAGTCATAGCAACTTTATGTACAATAGTACAAAACACTGCCTGGTCCTGCATCATCATTACAATCCTTGCTATGCTTGAGCTGATTGTTACAGCCACTGTGTCAATCCATCTCATTGAGAATTTTCCCCATTTTGCTGACAATCCACTTTGCCAAGCATGATATCCTTCTCCAGGAACTGGTCCCTTCTGACAACATCACTCAAGTAGATGAGATGATGTCTGGCTATTCTTGCTTCTAAGGAGCATTCCAGCTATACTTCTTCCAACACAGATTTGGTTGTTCTTCTGGAATGAATAAAATCCAAGACACATGGAAACAATTAGTCCAAGGGACTAGTAGACCATGCATAGATGGTGCCTGGCTACCAACATCAAGCACTCAGAGAGGGATCAATGCAGGAGATTCTGGATAGAGTGAGAGAACAATGTGGAACAAAACTCAAAATCATTAAAAAATAAACAAAAAGACCAGGTTTGCTGCTTTGGTAGAGCCTGGTGAGACCCCTGAGACTACAGCCCCTAGTTACCCTTCAGGTCTAAAACTGACCTCACTCCTGTGGCTTCTAGCCAAACAATAGACTGGCATATGGGGTGAACATTTATATCAGGTAGATACACTCCTTGGAGCGATTCATCAATCAATCCTGGGAGAACAGAAGGGCACAGGGAAATAGCTGGGGGGTGGGGGTGGGGGTGGGGTGGGAGTGCATGGGAGGGAAGAACACAGGGAAGAAGTAACTACAGGAGGGAAGTCAGAAGAGAGCTGTTACATTGTGGGAATGTCATGAAACAAAATGTGTATGAACTGCTTATGGAAAATGAACTTGTCCTGTAAACTTTCATCCAAATCACAATAAATATTTTTTTAAAAAGAGAAAAAAAAAAAAAATTTGTTCATTCTACTGGAAGCCCATGGTATTTTCAGTACGATTGTCCAACACCACAATTTAAATGCATCAGGTTTTCTTTGGTCTTCCTTATTCATTGTTCAGCTTATTGATGAGAAGTTCCTGACATTATCCTAGCAGAGATGTGTGGTTTTTGTCAGTGTTTCTGCAAATGAGACATCAAATGGGTAGGAAAAAGCATTGGACAGGAGGGCTCATACTACATTATGTCTTCCAGAGTTCTGTATGATTGTAGGGAAATAGAGATAGGGACTTGGTTGTGGGACTTGTTTTTTCAGTTTGAAAACATTTCTCCACCACAAAGACCACAGAAACCTGATATCTTAAAGCTGTTACACATGTTGGGCCTATTTGTCTTATCTAATAAAATCATATTATAGCACTTCTTTCCCCTGAGTAAAGGTAAAAGGCCTAAAGCCAGGAATTTCTTGGAAATTGAGGCAAAAAGCAAAAAGTAGGTAGAGTAGAAACTTCTTAAAATCTGGGTTAAAGTGTTCAAAGACCATACTGAGAAAGGAAATACATCTCCTGTGACTTATCATCGAAGCACAAAAAACACTGTGATTTCACCAGGAAGTATAAGTGTCACCACGGACATGCTGTACAGGGGCCTATGAACTGCCCAAAGAGGATAGATGTGGGCTGCTACTTGGACCTGCTAATAGAAGACATTATTGGAAACAGAAAATTACATATCAAGAGACTGGATGAAATGTGCTTTTGAGAGTTTGTTCCCATCACAATACACCAGTTTAGAGCTCAAGCTCTCGAGTTAAAACTGAGTTTGAATCTCAGCTCCACATTTACTAATTGTGTGACTTTTGGTCAGTTACTAAACTGTAAAAAGACAGGAAGAATAATACCTAACTGCCAAGACTGTTGTGAGGTTTGGATTGAATAATGTATATTCAGTGCAAAGCCTGTAAAAAGTACACCAAAACCACTGTCATTGAGTCAATTCTGACTCTTAGAGAAATTATTGGACAGTATAACTGCCCTGTAGGGTTTCCAAGGCTGCAGTCTTTAAGGAAGCAGACTGCTTCATCTTTCTCCCATGGAGCAGCTGGTGGGTTCGAACTGCTGACCTTTTGGTCAGCAGCTCAATGTTTTAACCACGTAGCACCACCAAAGCTCCTATGGAAGTACACGGTAAATGTTAAGTCTTGTTAGCCATACTCTTTCCTCTTAAAATATTTAAGCTCCTGTCTACTACATTGTATCATTACTTAGAGGTCACTTCCCAGAATGAACTCCCTTGAAAAGGAATGTTGGTTGACATCCAGAGATAGAGTAGGCATTTGCATTTGTATTATTTAACTCACTGAAGACAGAGAATAGCAGTATCTTTTTAGGGGATTTGTTAGGGCCAAAGAACTCAAATCTTTTAAGTGGGGATCCCAAAATATTATGGGAACATTGAGTTGCCATTTAATCCTCAGAGTTGTGTTAGAAAGTAGGATCCGTTGTTAGATTCTTTTGAGTTCAAAAGACTCAGAAATCCATTTGGTGGTAGGAGTTTATCGTATAATGATATGGGTTGAATTGTGTTTCTCCAAATATGTGTTAGAATCTTAACCCACATACCTATGGATGTAATCCTGTTTGGAAATAGGGGTTTCTTTGTTACATTAGGTAGGGTGTGTCCTAAACCGAATCACTTCTGAGTTGTAAAAAAGGCAGATTAGATACAGAAATACACACACAGGAGAAGACAGATGCCATGTGAGGATTGTCTCCAAGCGGAGGAACTAAGAAATATCTGGGACAATCTTCCAGGAAGGAAGTGACATAGCTGAAACCCTGACTTGGACTTTTAACTGGCAAAATTGTGAGAAAATAAATTTCTGTTCTTTAAAGCTGCACAGTTGTGGTATTTCTGTCCAGCAGCACCAGCTAACTAAGAAATAAGAATAAACAGGAAAGTAAGAAAATGGGGAGAACCATCTCAGCAGCCACACAGCCAGGCCTCATACTCTCAGGTCGCAGTGGCCACTTTAGCCACAGTCATTTCATTGCCCTCTGAGTCTCTGAGTCAGGCTTCTGTTGCTCCCAGTGCTAGTGACTCCATTGAACATCCGGCCACCTTCTCTAATAGTGTCTACATTTTCTGCTCTTGCTTCTCTGTTTCCTTGAGATTCATACACAAGAGTTAATTTGTTGTCTTCCATTGTTGTCGTTATGTGCCATCGAGTTGGACCTGACTTATAGCGACCCCTCCTTGGGTTTCCGAGGGAATATCACTATGGAAGTAGATTGCCCAACCTTCTTTCCTTCTTTCCTTCTTTCCAAGTAGTGTCTGGTGGGTTTGAACCACTAGCCTTCTGGTAAGCAGTCAAATGTCTTAGGCCCTATGACACCAGAGCTCCCCTCCTACCATTTAGGAGGCTAGGAATCTGAGTTCCAAGAGCTGGTTCTAGGGCCTGGGGTAAAGTCCCTCAACCCTGGCTCCTAGCTCTACCTCATGTTCCAGCCCACTGGAGCTGGAGGCTTTTTCAGACTCATGCAGCTGCTGGTGGCTGAGGCTGATGAAGCCAAAGTCGACAGGTAAAATGTTACAATCCCAAGATTGGCAGGCAATACAGCAGACAACTGGTTCAAGTCCAGGAACAATCACAAGATCGGCAGGCAACACGGCAGGCCAAGACTCGGCCAAATGCAGGTCTAGATGTGCCCAAAAGCTAGAGACTTCCTCAAAGCTTCTCCTTATATACTGGGAGCAGGCCACACCCCAAAGGCAACTACTGAGCAGATTCTACCATGGTGGTGATTCCAGTCTCATCGTGGGGACTAACTGCATCCAGCTGCCTAGACACTTAAAACCATGGGCCAGCCAAGTTGACACACAACTTTAATTACTAAGTGACCCTTAGGTGATTTGTTCAGTAGAAGTGCAATGATTAGTGGAAAATACATCGACTGACAAGATATTGCCCTGGCATGCCACGCTGGAGGGCTGACTTGGTAGGAATTGCCCTAAGGAGCCTCTCATCTCGGCATTCCAACAGGAGGATAGGACTTCAAAGACCATCATTTGTTTTATCACCTTTACTTAATTAACATTTAAAATATCATCTCAATTTTATAGAAAACTCATGTGAATGCTTATGTGACCTTCAAATGAGTTTCTTGTCTTGGTAGTTTTATAGGTTGCAGATGGTAAAATGACCAGCACTTTGAATTTTTTAAAAAAGAAATGAAAAATCAGCAAAGAGGCATTCTGTTGTATTGTAGTCATCACTACATGTTTATTATAACACAAATTCCTAGACTTAAGGATAATTTTATACCAGACTACCATTATAACAAGGAGTCCTAGGGTGGTGCAAATTGTTAAGCACTCACCTACTAGCTGAGGGATTGGTGTTTCTAGCTTACCCAGAGTCACCTCAGAAGACAGGTCTGGTTGCTTCCAAAAAGTCACAGCTTTGAAAACTCTATGGAGCAGTCTACTCCACTCACATGTGGTCAATGTGCATTAGAATCTGCTCAGTGGCGACTAACAAGAGGTTGCAGAACTCCTAGTTAGTATAATGACCAGCACCTTGAATTGAAAATAAATAAATAAAACAAACAAAGAGGTATTCTCCTGTGTAGTGGTCACTATTATAGCTTTATGACAACAAAAATTCTAGATTTAAGGATAAGTTTATGCCAAACTACCAATATATTGTATATTTGTGTAATCATATATGTAAATTTGGGTCCCCTTTTACTCTCAGTGCCCTCAGCTTAAACACAAAGAATATTTTTAGTTCCTATTTTTCCTTTTTACCAAGCTTGATCAGTGAACGAGAAAGTCATATCAATCATCTACTGTTGAAAAACATGGAGGTTTTGAACCACATAGCTCGTTTCAAAATTAGAAACGCTCATAGTTAGGGACCCACATCAAGACTTTCAGGAGGCCTGTTGTCACTAGATCTTAGGTTTGACCTGTGTCTTTGGGAAAAAGCAGCTGAGAAGTATTCCCTGAGATGATGTGGGTGGAGAAAGCAATGGAAATAGTATGGCTATTTTTTTTAACAAGTAATCCCAGTTCATATTTGCTAGAAAGCTATATAGCTGTTTCTCACTTGAAGTAATTCTCTTAAAATGTTTGCAAAACAACATCAGTTTAAAAGGAAATCATACTTTCCCATTGACAAATTCTAAAGATGCATCCTCGAGGGAAATGTTCTGTGGCAGAAAAGCAGTTTTTTACTAACATTTATTGAGGGTTTTAATATCTGTCGGACATTGTGCTAAAACCTTTACATAATTCTCTCACTTCATCCCCACAATGATTCTAAGAAGTATTATCCCACTTTTACTGATAAGGGATCTAAGGGGAAAAGGGTATAAATAACCAGCCCAAGATGTTATGGTTGGGGTGGAAAAAAGACATGAACTCAAGGCCACCCCCTTCACCATTGCATTCCCCTCCACTAGGGGGCAGAAAGGGGAGTAGATTGTTAGTCTGTCAGACATTGAGATGAAAACCCACTATAAGTTGGATCCTGGGACCTCCATCCTCATTCTTGGCATCAGCCTAGGAGCTTATTTGCAATGGCTTACCAATTTTCTTGGCCTTAGAGTTACACATGTTAGATGATCAGAAAGTGTTAATTGTATGATATAGATTTACTCATTTGAAGGAGTTATGAGTTAACTACTCCTTCCCAGGAGCATTTGTAGGCATGGTAGTTTAACATTAGTTTAATTGGGTTGAAAGCAGATATTTTGGTTTTACCAGTGCTACTGAAGAACAGTGGCAGAACTCAAAGAAATTAAGAAAAAAATACATCTCTTTTTATTAATAATAAAGCTGTATTGAAGAGTATGTCTTAATTATAGCCACAGTTAGACTCCCTAATGTTGTCCCCAAGTCTAAAAGTTGTGCACCTTATTCATCAAATGGTTGCTTCTGCAGAACACACACACTTACAAAACAGGTACATTCACTGTGTCTCTACAGTGGAACAAAATGAGAGCTGGGTCCTTACCTCTGTCTCTAGCAGTAGGCCTCTTACTGACCTCCTCATGATAGACATCTCCGAGGAGGAGGTGAGCAAAACAAACCCATCCTGAGACAGAGAGATCCTAAGAGCAAGGAGAAGAACATTAAATAGGCTCAGTCTTTTCCGTTTCTCTGAGATTACAAACCACTATTTCTCCTTCAAGGAAGGCTAAACAGGGCTGAGAGAGGAGTCAGAGCTACTTTTCCCAATGCTTTCAAAAGGGTGAAAGTTTCTATTTTGTGGTCCAAGGAAGGAAAACAGTAGGAAGAGAGAAGTTTCCATCAAATGCCAGAAATTGTGTTGAATGCTCTGAGTATACCGGTTGCTGCTTTGGCAACTAGTTTTCATGTAAAACAGGAATACAGGCCCATTGGATATGGTGAACAAGTTCCTGAATGGCTTCTTGTTTATTGGAGTTTCACATTTGATCATAACCTTGTGGAGAAGAAGATACAAATCCAGCTGGAAGCAGTGACATGACTGAGTATGCACCCTTGAGAGCACCCTGAGAACGTTGCTGTCAAGGGGAACAGCTGGCTACTTCCCATGTCTGAGAGGCAGCAGCAGCCTGTTTAAAGTAAGAAAGCATCAAGTTAAGGGAGCCTTTAATTGATTCTGTATTATTTCCAGTACTTTAGAAATTCAATAATGAAGTAACCCAACCAACCACAACTAGTTGGAGATTAATCAGATTTGATTTTCCAAGTGATAAGGACAAATAAAGTTTAATGTATAAGGATTTACAGCTATGCTAGGGAAGGTTGTTTCCATTGCTCAGTTCCTACACTTTTGATATGCTGGTCAAGGAAATGGGAAGAAACAGAATTGGGAGAAAGTAAAGAGAGATAACTTGATCCACACAGGAAAAGGCAAAAAGCCACCTAATGTAGCAAAGAAAACACCCAGGACCCCAGAAGGATGGCAAGAGAGAGGGAAGGAGGGAATAACAGGAAAGGCAGGCTGGCCTGGAGGTTTTGGAAGAAAGAATGACAGAGATTTGAGTAGCTGCCATGAACTGAGGGATTTGGGAGTGATAGGGATGGAAAAAGGGATTTGTAGCATGTTTATCATAGACATTTCTGAGCAATTCTCTCTTACTTACACTTAAGTAAAACTTTGATAAAGATCTTCATCACTTTCCAAGGTTTTAGAATGGGATTTATTTTTCTTTTGTATACATTATCATGAGGTGATACATTTTTAAGAAGAGTGAGGGAGACCAAATTTATTTGGATATATATATATATCCAAATATATATATATTTGGGAGCTCTGGTGGTGTAGTGCCTAAGGCATCTGACTGCTAACCAGAAGGTTGGTGGTTCAAACCCACCAGCCACTCCCCAGAAGGAAGGTTGGGCAATCTACTTCTGTAGTGATATCACCTCAGAAACCCTAGGAGGGGTCACTATGAGTCAGACCTGACTCTACAGCAGCAGATTATATATATATATATATTTGGTCTTTCTGGAGTCCTTGAGGGGTACAAACACTTCATGGCTGCGAACTGAAAGGTTGGAGTTCCAGTCCACTTCAGAGGAAAGTCCTGGTGATCTACTTCCAAAGTGTCAGTTCTACTCTGACACGTATGGGGTCACCATGAGTCGGAGTGGACTCAACTGCAATTTGTTTTATATGGATCTGTCTAGAGTGAGTCTTCCTGTGGGCAGTGACATTGTGCTTGTCCATAAAGTGTAAAGTGATGACTGTGAAAGGATGTGGCCAGAGTGCATGGCAAGACGTGACAATGCTCAAGAGAAGAGTGGTGACAGCAATGAGTGATAAGATGACCCTCAGCAGATGCCAGAAACTTGAGGTGCAATGCCCTTGCCAATCACTCTTCCCCAACACACCACCTGTCACCTGGCTGAGACTTGTGAATGGTCATTAACACATTGTCTCTGGCCCTTCCATTGTGAAGGATGTTTGCTAGAGGATGGTCTTTCGCTGAGGTGAGTTTCTAGCCATTGGGCAGAGGGTTGCTGGACACACTGTGCTAGATGTCAGGATCAATGCTAGTGCTGGTTAACTCTTCACCTGCTGGGCCTTGATCTGCTCAGCTCTAAGGCAACAGTCTTGGGAAGATGATATCGAAGATCCTTTCCTTCTCTAGAATTCAATGACACCTTTCCAGATACTCTTTACTCACCATAGCTATTGGTGACACTTTGTCCTGCCTAAGGGATAAAGCTAGCTCCCCTTCCCCACTTAGATGTTTACTCCATTCAATCTTGTCACAGACCTAACTGTGAGTGAGCAAGGAAAGGGGACGGTGGCCAGATCATTGAAACTACAGTCTTGGCATTGTGAGCTCTAGGCTGTCTGGGAGGAGCCCTGATGGTATAGTGGTTAAGAATTCAGCTGCTAACCCAAAAGTTGGTGGTTGGAACACACCAGAATTTCCATGGGAGAAAAGACCTAGAAATCTGCTCCCATAAAATATTACAGCCTAGGAAACCCTATGGAGAAATTTTACTCTGTCTTACAGTTCAAACCCACCAGCCACTCCTCGGAAGGAAGGTTGGGCAATCTACTTCTGTAGTGACAGTGCTCAGAAACCCAAGGAGGGGTCGCTATGAATCGGGTGCGACTCGATGGCACATAACAACAACAACAACACAGGCTCTCTATGAGTTGGAATCAATTCAACAGCACACACAACAACAATAGGATGGCTGGTGAAGGAGTGACCAGGCACTCTGAGAAGCATGCTCCCCCTCCCCATACACACATACACACACTGAGACAGTGGGACCTGTCCCTGGAGCACAAACAGCTTGCACAGCAGGAGGTGGAGGCTTTGTTTTTCTTCAGACACTTCTCGGAGCCACAGAAACAGCTACTGGATAAATATAGTAGGGAGATGACGCATCTACTCCGAGTGAATGTGCGTGCATGAACATGTGTGCACAAACAAGCCTGAAAGCAGTAGTCAACCACATGGCTCTCAACCTCCAGGAATCAACTTTTGGCTTCCAGAGCCAGAACATCTGAGCAGAATGTGGTGTCATCAAAGAAGCCTGGCTGGAGGGTGAGCTGAGGCCGTAAACACAGCCGTGCCCTTGGCTCCTCAGGGCATTCTAGGAGGTGGCCTTCTGACTGGGTCTGACTATATATAGCCCTACTCACTGCAGTGCACATGTGATCTTTCTGAATGAAATATCAGAAATCCTCCCAGGCTCTGTGAAAGCATCAGTTAAGTTGCTTTTGAAGGTCCTACAAAATGAGTGAGGAAAACAGAACAGGTGTTTTGCTTATTGTTAAAGGCAAAGGTTGATATTGAAGATTTTGAGGTAGGGAATATGAGCCAAACCATGACCTCGATTTTCAATTACCAGCACAATTAGCAGCATGGCTTAACAACAAGTTTATTTTGTCAAACTCTGTTTAAGAATCAGCAAATTGCAGTGATGGCACCAAGTAGATGAAGGCTAACCCACATCCAGCAGCAGTCATCATATCCTACCCTCTGAAAGCTATGCTTTGCCTATGCAATCATAGAGTGATTGCAGAATTGAGTTCTATCTTTCCAGCCCCTGCCACCAGCAAATATCTGACACTTTCTTCTTGGTGTTGACTAAATTTGCATAAAGGCAGGAACTATGTCTTTACAAGACCATCTGCCCTGTGATTGATCAATCCATAGTAAGTGAACAATTACTAAATCATGTGATGTACATCAGTCAAAATTAACCTCTTGGGATAAAACAAAACAGAATCTCTCTGTTCTCTTATTATCACTCCTAGTCAAGCTCTGGGAGTTCTGGTAGCATAGTGCCTAAGGCATTTGACTGCTAACCAGAAGGCTGGTGGTTCAAACCCACCAGCCACTCCTTGGAAGGAAGGTTGGGCAATCTACTTCCGTAGTGATGCTGTCTTAGAAACCCAAGGAGGGATCACTATGAGTCAGATCCGGCTCAAAGGCAGTGAGTTTGTGTTTTTGTGTTTGTTTAGTCATGCTCTGGTGGCATAGTGCCTAAGGCATTTGACTGTTAACCAGAAGGCTGATAGTTCAAACCCACCAGCCACTCCTCAGAAGGAACACTGGGCAATCTACATTTGTAGAGATACTGCTTCAGAAACCCAAGGAGGGGTTGCTATGAGTTGAATCTATTTGATGGCCGTGAGTTTAGTTTATCATTTGAAATAATTTTTAAATATTTAATGGAAATGTATATGATCCCTAAAGGTTGCTAACTAGCATCTCCCTGGGGACAGGATGTCTGTGCAAAGTCTGGTGTCCAGGCATGTCCATCTGACCTTGGAATACTTTGGCATGAGTCCCCTGCTAGACCTAATAGCATGGTTTAAGTTGTTACTCAGAACATGCCTAAGAGACTCTGACAGGTCCAAAATGCTCCTCTTGGGTGAGGAACAAGGGTCTAGGAACAACAGCAATGGACCTCTGTGAGGAAAGAGGACCATGAGATGATGGGCTTGAGTCAGAGAAGCATAAACCACAGGTTCTGATCAGGTGTTGCTCAGCTATCACTGGATTTCCAGCCCTTTCATTCCTGGGTCAAGACAGGTGATAACTAATTCTTCACCAGAGCTAACTTTAGAACAATCATCATGGAAGGAACTTCAGACTCTTCAAGGAAGACCTAGGACACTCCCCACCTGCTCTATGATTCTGAATTCAGTGGAGTGTGCTCTGCCCAGAGACTGACAGTGGTCTGGGTAGTGTTAGTTGCAGAATCCTGAGAAGATCTTGCCCCAAAATACTGCCTCCAAACAAAAAGACAAATCCATTGCCATCAACTTGACTCTAACGCATGAGAAACCCATGTGTTTTATAGTAGAAATGCACTCCTTAGGATTTTCAATGGCTGTAATATTATGGAAGTAGATACCAAGGCCTTTTGTTCATGGTGCTGCAGTAGATTGGGACAACTGACTTTTTGGTTAGCAACAGAGCACATTAACTGTTTGTACTTCCTAATGCGAAAAATGCAACCATTGCCGTGGAGTCAGACCCGACCCATAGCGACCCCTCCTTGGGTTTCCGAGGCAGTATCACTACAGAAGTAGATTGCCCAACCTTCCTTCCAGGGAGTGGCTGGTGGATTTGAACCACCAGCCTTCTGGTTGTACTTCCTAAGGACCTTAATATTGCCTCACTGGATGCCTAATTCCACAATTAGAAATCCATTGCTTAGACACAAGTGGATTTTTTGTTGTTGTTTTTTGAGAGTCATTTGCTGGTCATTCTATGACCTTACCTTGCCGACTCCTACAAACCACATTTCCCACATTTTCTTAACAAATGGCTTCTGATTATGTGACTCCAAAGGGAGGCACTAACAGGATGTTAGAGGGCAGGGGAAGGGAAGAAATAGGGTATTTCCACCCCTCTTTTTCTGTTTTGATTGGCATCTCTGGTGGCATCCACATTCTCTTTGTGGTCTCAGCTGCTACCAGGCAGCCTGCCCCAGTATCCTCTGGGTGGTCCAGGCTCCTCTTCTGTAGTCCCTCCAGTTCTAGCTGTTGCTAATCTCTGCCCCACCATCTCCTATTCTCTTCAGCTAACTAACTAACTCACTGCCATCAAATCGGATGCAACTCATAGCGACCCCTCCTTTGGTTTCTGAGGTGATATCACTGTGGAAGTAGGTTGCCCAATCTTCCCTCCAAGGAGTGGCTGGTGGGTCTTCTGGTCAGCAGTCAAATGCCTTAGGCACTACGTCACCTGAGTTCCTTTCTCTTCAGCTAGTTCCATTTTAATTCTTTATTGAACCCTCTGACTTGAGCTCTGCTTTCTGATCTGGATTCTGAACTTATTCAGAGTATTAGTGCATAAGCATATAACAAATAAATTTAAGGCTTATTCATCTTTCTGAAAGACTTATAGTATCAAGGAAGATCTGGGAAGCTCAAGAAAGGACTGAAGGAAGAGGGAAGGTGAAGACTTTTTCCCAGGACTTCTGTGTCCAGTAAGAGGTCCCTCTGACTCTAAATCTCTGTGAGAAGGCAGAGCCAAGCATCCCCATTCCACCACCCTAACTTGTTACTCTCTGGCTTTACACCATGGAACTTCTCCAGCTAAAATCTGTTTGCAGGTACTCATGACTTAATGAGCTCCCAGCTGAAGACCTTTGTACACCCATCCTCCTCCCCTGTAAAAGCGTCTTCTCTACTCACCGCTCCATCTATGTGGCTCTTCCTGCCTTGCAGCTCTGCTTAAAGCCTGAAATCTGAACTCTCTGTTACTCTTATATGTTCTTTCAGCTAGTTGTAGGTGCAATCAGAGCTGTAATATTCTTGTAGTTTCGTATTTTTGGTCATTTTGTTTGTTTTTAGCTTTTGTAGCTAAATCTTGTAGCTTTTTTTCACACGTGCTCTTCTATTTGACCAATAATTTTAAGATCTATATAAGTATGACATCATGTCTACTATTTCTTTTGCTGTCTGAGCTTATGCATCCCTTAGCCCCTCTAGTGCCTGGCAATTATAGCATCTAGTACTACTCTAGTATGTTCAACAAATATTGATATGCTGTTAAACACACTCCCTCAATCTCTCCTTGGTATTCCCTCAGCTAGGAAGACTAGGTGAAGATCTATTTGTCAAGACAGTGTGCTTTCTGTGGGAGCAATTCTGGTCTCAAAAACCTCAGGCCTGTTCTCCCTTTGACAGAACACCCCAAGTAGAACACACAAAGTTTGCTCAGTCATTATTTTTATTCCTCCAGGCCCTTGTGTGTTTAAACTGCGTCTGCAATGCAGCTGTTTTTCCTTCAGCACAAACCTCCTGAAGGGGATTCTTGCTGATGGCAACTGTGGCGGAGACGAGCTCATGCCTGGAGAGATAAATTATTTATGGTAGATGGTGCCCTAATGGATTGTATGATCAATAACACTTATAATAGTACAGCAGTGGACAAATCACAAAAGGGCTTGGATGCATGTCTACATCATTCAGGAAGACGGGGTCCACCAGATAGCAAGAGGAGAAAAGGGGTACTCATGACATCAACTGCAAAGCTGTTCTGAAAGAGAAAGAAAATGCAGCATTCTTTTTTTTATTATTTAAAGGGGAAAATATGTTTTTAGTCATGGAAACAGTGCACCAAAGTGTCCCCAACATTATCTACTTACTAAAGTCTAACCTTGCTCCTCTAATCTAACAAAGGGTCTCCAGGTATTTCTGAGCATTCCCCAGTTTTTCAGAGAAAAAGCTGAATTTTTCCCTATGTGCTGGTGTACGGCCTAGCTGCAAGTAATGAAGACATTAGTATCTATTGCTTAGAGTGTTAATTGCTTGGTTGTAGTGCTTAGCTCCAGTTCCTAGGCAACATCCGATATCTCAACAGGCCTGTTTGTGCTGATATATGATCCCAAGTTTAAACTTTCTCAAGACTCTGCTGTTTTTGCCTGCTGGAAAACCCCTCTGGGGTGTCCTACTAGAATTTCAAACTCCACATGTCCAGGACCAGCGGCATTATCTCCATGGCTCTTCCCCAGTTCCCACCTGCTACATCCCTCCTCCCCAAACAAAACTGCTGCTTTTCCTCTTGATCTACTGTAGTACTGTCAATGGCCCCAACATTTTCTGGTTATCCACACCCGATGCCATACTCTTCCCTTTTGAGGCCTATCTCAAATGCCACTTCCTCTTTGAGCCTCCTCTGAAGTCTGAACCCCCGTAGCATTCCGTTTTCTCCCACAGTCCTCATCACATTCTAGCTATTTTTGCATATGTGGCATTTTTCAGTCTACAGAATGTGTTCCTTTAGGATATGAAACCAGTTAACCAGTTGCTGTTGAGTTGACCCACTCATGGCAACCACACATGTGTCAGGAGAAGTGTGCTTCATAGGGTTTTTGAAAGCTAATTTTTAAGAAGCAGATCTCCAGGACGTTCTTTCAAGGTACCTCTGTGTGGACTCGAAACTCCAACCTTTCATTTAGCAATTGTGCACTTAAACCATTTGCATCACCCGTGGACTCCTTAGGTTATGGACCATGTCTTAATCATACAGACCACCTGGCCTACAGTTGATGCTCAATTAGTGTTTGTTGAATGAATGAACAAATCTACAAGCAGGCAGTGGAGATGGCACAGGCACTGTTTGTTTTGTTTACCTGTTATAACCCTAAAGTATGCAATAGAGAAGTATGGAAAGAAATTAAGTCAAATCTGAGATGGTTGGTGGTTCAAACCCACCAGTGGTTCTGTGGGAGGAAGATGAGGCAATCTACTTCATAAGGATTTATAGCCTTAGAAGCCCTATGGGTCATTATGAATCAAAATCGATGGCAGTAGGTTTAGTTTTGGTTTTAATAAGTAGTAGTGCTGGCATATAGTAGACAATAATAAATAGTGATTTTGTTCTTTTACCACCTTGCTTTGGTACAATGCACCTTGAGTGTAACTCTCAAGGCGAAGGCTCTTTGCACTACCTCTAAGGACAGCTTTGCCTCAAGTTTGGGAAATGGACAGTAATGGATTTTCCAGCAGTTCCACAGTCAAAGTGTCAGGATCCCAGTCACATTTAGTTCCAACATGTGTGGCAAAATCCTTTCTTGTTACTAGGCACTGTAAGGCTCAATTGTCATTGCAGTGAGAACTTTAATTTTGTATTTTCTCACTTGGGTGCAATTAAGTTTTCAAACATAAAATTGAGCTAATGTCATTTTTTAATATTTCATTTACTTTTTTTTTTCTTATAAAGGAAACCGCCCTTGAATATATTTGCACAGTCAAATAAGGACACATTTAAATATTCAGCTGCATAACTGCACCTACAATCTACTTTCATTAATGGCTCCCAACACTATACATAGATAGGAACACCTACCTTGATAACCTCTCTTGATATTCACTTTGGGCTCTTGTCAATGACATGAGTATTACTTAGCTGATTTATTTTCTTTTCTAATCTTAGCAGATCACCTCATTATCACTAAGGACAATATCCATTCTGGAGATACTGTTCAGGATGACTTCAGGACTAGAAATAGTATCTGGCTTATTTTTAGTACATTTTACCTAAGGATTTTACTTATGAGTGGAAGAATGAAAACCTTGGATAGTCAGCGAATTTTACATAGTCTTACATTGGTTCTGTGCCCTTGTCAAAAACCAAATTCATAATTTCTGATTATTCCTTCAATTCCTCCACTTCTTTGAAGAACCCTAAAGGACCTTACTTCCTCAATAACTTTGACAATGAGATTCTTCTCTTCTGTATCATTTATTTTTAGGTCTTCTACAATAAATCATTGTTGAGGGCATCAAGGAATGACATAAAATGAAATGAAGGAATGACATAAAATGAAATGACAAAGACTCCTTTAACCTTCTTCTGTGGTCAGGAGATGTAATGACCTAGTCTCAATTTTGTAATCTGAATAAAGGCAGTAGATTTAACCATTATTTGAGAAATAAAAGGTGTGTTTTATGTGCTTTCAGCAATTAGGCTACTTTATAGAAACACACATCTTCAGAAAAAGAATAATTATATAATTCCACAGCAGGTTGACAGCTTCCAGGAAAATGTGTATTTTGCATGTTCTATCCAACTGTAATTGTTAGTAACTTCACAATTGGGACCCATCTCTCATTTGATTTCCTAAACTAGGCAGAATTAGGTGATGATCCTAACAGAACAAAGATTTTCAAGACTCTGACCCCACTCCTGCAGGAAATACCTTCTGGGAAATACCTCAGTGTGGGAGCAACATCCTACACAATAGCCATCTCTAAGGCAAAAGCTACGATTAAAAGTTTGAACCTTTATGGTGAATAAAAGTGTTATGAAATTATATGCAGCCATGAAGAGTTTGTTGGATCTAATATTTGTGAAGCCTATGAATATAGAAATGTCAGAGAGAAGAGCCTTTCAAATTTCACACACTCTGTTCCCCTGACTGCAGAGATGAATTGAAGATGGATTATTTTTTAGCTGGAAGGCCCTAAAAAGGAAAATCCAACACCTTACTTAGAATCTGTTGGAAGTAAAACTAGAAGAACAGAGTTGCTTTTTCTACTGTTCATTTCTCATCAGACACATTCACCCTCCTTTCCTAAAACTTCAACTGTGCCCCCCTCTGAAAATCCTAGATTCAACCTCCATCATTCTCTATACTCAATTCCTACTCTCTGTTGAGGATTGCCTTTCTCCCCAGACCATGACTTAAATACCCTTGCTGCTTTTGTGTAAGCTCATAAACTCGTCTCACTGTGGCAAATGTCCCTTTCTTGGGCCTCCATGTTTAAAGACATGTGTAATGTCAGAAGATGGTTGCCTAACCCAACCATCTCAAGCTTGGTCCACTGATACAAATGTTGCATGAAAGAAGAGCCAACTGGCCATCCTCAGGTGGTGGTTCATTCCAGGAGAGGGCTGACTTGTACATACACTTGTGTATTTCAGCACAGGAAGTGAAGAATATTTCATCGGAAACCACCAAGTCAATCCATTTCCTTAAAACCACTTAGATGCTGAAGAGCAAAAGCAGAATTCCCACTAGAGCTGTTGACATTTTCTGGCTCAGAACAGTTCCCTTTCAGTCAACAAAGTGAGTGCTTTACCTGTGCTTGGCTTGCACAGTACAAGTGAGACCAAAATACCTTCTATCAGAACCCTCCTGGCACAGATGCCTTCCAACCATACACTCAGTGGGTTTTAGTTTCCTCCCCAGCCCACATCCCCAGTGCAGCCGCTCCGCTTCCTCTCCAGTGCCATTCAGAGCTTCTGTCAACATTCAGTGATGAGGCTGACATTCATTAGTGTTGATTATTCATGTCAGTGCTTTCTGTGCTCAGATGTTAGCTGGAGATCACCTGGAGGAGAAGTTAGGTTCTGGCAGCTATTACCTATGCTTTCTAAAGAAGCCTGTGAGTCTGCCAGGGAATGTGCAGATGCAGCCTCCAGCCTTGCCAATCCATGATTCCAAGGAGGATGGACAAGACAAAGAAGTGGGAGCAGGAAGGAAGATGAGGAACTTAGGAAGGCCAAGAAGATGGACCATGTCTTCTCAACACTCTGGTTCTTTGCTCAACAAACCCTTGGTCACTTGGAGTCTCATACAATTAGAAAATTTTACTCACTAATAAGGCAGAGAGGCTGCTGTGTTCTCACCAAACCTATTGTCCTTTCTTCTTGGAAACACAGTTAGATGTGTCCCAACCAAACCAAACCAAACCAAATCCATTGCTTTCAAGTGGATTTCAACTCTTGGCAACCCTATAGAACAGAGTAGAACTACCCTATAAGGTTTCCAAGGCAGTAATCTTTACAGAAGCAGACTGCCACATCTTTCTATCGCAGAGTGCTTGGTGGGTTTGATCTGTTGACCTTTCAGTTAGCAGCCAAGTGCTTTAACTATGGTGCCAACAGAGTTCCAGATGTGTCCCAACTCCCTTTAATTAGATGGAGCCATGTGACTGAGTTTAGCCAGTGAAATATGAGAAGAAATGATGTATATTTCCTCTAAGCCAAGTCCCTAAGACCTCCTGTATGATTTTACACTCTCTTTTTGTTATTAGAGGGCTCAGTGTCAACACAAAGAGTGAACTTTGGCATGATGCATTTAAGATAGAGGCTAGGTGCCCAGATGACTATAGAGAACACTGGACTATGAAGTAAGTGAAAAATAACCCTTTTTGTGTTAAACACTGAGACTTTGGAGCTGTTGATATAGCACCTAGCCTTGCTTACCCTGACTAATACAACCATCTTCTTTTAATCAGTCCCAAAATTGTGTGGCTGTTGCTCTAAATTTTTATATTAAAAATAAAGGCTCCAAAATCACAGATCTTAAAAAGGCAAATGACATTACGATTTTAAGGGTGGGTGGTGTCCAAATCCTTTAGTTGTCTAGAATTCGTTTGTATCCAATACTGTGCAAAGTAAGTAAATTCCACGATAAATGCTATTTCTAGTTTAATCACAGATTTGAGCTATAGTAGTATTTGTTGATATAGACTCCGACTAGTGTTTTATTTACCGTCTAACTAGAAGAAATTCCCACTGGCAGCTGAAGAGTTCTGATTCCTTGAAAGAAGAAAAAGAAAGAAAGAATATAAAGAGAGTGTGGGAGCAATTATGAGCTGATTTTTTTTTTTTTTTCTTTATGAATTCATATGACTCCTGACCTGGCATTTGCTGTTGTTGGGTGCCATCAAGTTGATTCTGACTCTTAGCAATTCCATGTGACAGAGTAGAACTGCCCCCATAGGATTTTCTAGGCTGTAATCTTTATGGACACAGATAGCCAGGTCTTTCTCCCATGAAACTCCTGGGTGGGCTCAAGCCCCTAATCTTTTGGTTAGCAGCTCAGCTCTTAACCTTTGGGCCAGCAGGGCTCCTTATGGGTGGTGTAAGTTTCTTGTAGACAGAGATTATGTCTTCTAGCACTTTACAGCATCCCTCACAATGGCTAGCAAAGTGTTGTCAGTTTGATGGATAATATTTTAAAACAACAATCAATCCTTCTCTACCTCTTTCTTGCATCAATATATTCAGTCATTTTGCACTTTTGGCCTCAAGAAAAGGATGACACAGCAAAAATTAGAGAAATAAAAGGAGTAAATGAGGAGGAGGAAGTATTGGAAGGAAGCCCCAAGAGCTTAGGGACTGCCGGTCTCTGAGAAAGATTTAAGCTTCTTTTTCCTGCCCCCTTCCAGTGGCTCAGCATGGTGGAGGAAGTGGGAGGAAAGGCAGGTCCCAGCCTGCAGAAGGAAGAGACCAATATACCAGTTCCCAGGAAGAACGCTGGGAATCAACATGACCCCATAAAACCTGGGCTGTTCTCATGCCCCAACACTGTATGAGGACACTGGGGATATTCAGGAGAGTAGCAAGGAAATGGAGAAGGCATTTAGATAGTCTCTTGGCACTTTCTGAGGCCCAGAATTTTTGGCAGAAACAATGACACTCATGTGCCCAACAAGGTCCTGGAAGTAGCTGAGAGAGAGCTGAAGGAGTCTTGTGCTCAGGAACAAGAGATGACTCAGCAGCCACCTGGTGAACCAATAACTGAGGACCAGATGGCAAGGAGGACACCTCAGGAAATGCCAGCACGGATGTCGAAAGATCCTGAGCACCAGATGTCCCTTCCTGATACCTGGCACTGTACAAGCCTCCAAAAATTAGATCCAATCCCAGCAAAGTGGGAAGGGGAGAAGCCAAATCAAATGAAATTAGATTTCTGCAACCCCAGAGGAGCAGAGGCCTAAAAAGAAAATTAAAAATATTATATTTCTGGTGTATCTGAATAGGGAGATCAGGTGGTATAGTGCCTAAGGCATTTGACTGCTAACCAGAAGGCTGGAGGTTCAAACCCATCAGCCACTCCTCAGGAGGAAGGTTGGGCAATCTACTTCCATAGTGAAACTGCCTCGAAAACCCAAGGAGGGGTCACTATGAGTCAGCTCCAACTTCACGGCAGTGAATTTGGTTTGGCTTTGGTATCCGCATATGTAGAATAAAGTTGATTACAAATGAGCCAAGAAATAAGGGTTTCTATTAACCTTAAAGAAAAGGCAAGGATATTATTTTGGTAAATTCCACAAGACTAGAATATATATTTGTATGACGATAAGGAGCCTTAGTGGTGCAGTGGTTAAGTGCTCAGCTGCTAACCAAAAGGTTGGTGGTTTGAACTCACTCATTGCTCTGCTAGAGAAAGATGAAGCAGTCTGCTTCTGTAAAGATTAAGCCTTAGAAACCCTGTGGGCAGTTCTACTCTGTTCTATAGGGTTGCTAGGAGTCGACTCAGAAAACAGTTTTGGTTTTCGGTTTGGGGATTTCAGGAATAACGAAAGCCCTCCATCCCCATCTTTCCCCTTACCTCCATGCTAGTGTCTGAATTTCCACCATTATAATGTATTCTCTTCAATTTAAGGCTGTCCTTTTAAAATGCACATGCTAGTGAGAGGTGTTCAATTTATCAGTTACTTATTCCTTAATGTGAATCAGTGTATCCTTTTTTTCTGACAGCAGTTTTATTAGAGAGAAAAGATTAAGCAAGGAATGTTTCCTGGGGAAGAGAAGGAGGAGGCAGAGGAGGACAGGTAGAGAGATAGAGAAAGAAAGAATGAATCAAGGAACAAAATATGCAAAAAAAAAAAAAAAAAAAAAAGAGAGAGAGAGAGAGAGGGAGAGGATGATACCTATGAATACAAACTTTGCCCTACCTCTAAGGATGAACTATTGTTGTTTTGGTCATTTAATTCTAATTCATAGGGACCCATGTGACAGAGTAGAACTGCTCCATATGGTTTTCTATTGGTCAATTCTTCTCTGTCCTGTAGGGTAACTATGATTAAAAGTCAACTCAATGGTATATAACAACAATAATCTTTATGAAAGTATATCACCAGGTCTTTTGTCATTGGAGCTGCTGTGTAGGTCCAAACTGGCAACCAGTTGCTCTAACCATTGAACCATCAGGGCTCCTTTAAGGACAGAACTACCTCTATGTTCTTAAAAACTGCCCTGTTTCTCCTCACAGTGGCTGCCTTTCCCAAGGAGGGAAGGTGCTATATGTTATTCACTTCTAAGTTCTGTGTGGGCTTCGGAGACAGACACTAACAACAGGACCTGTATAGCAAATGTCTACATAGCATCAGACTTTCCCTTCCATGGCATGTTACCTCTGAGAATCTCCAAGAACCTTACACACAGTAATGAATTCATTAAGCTCAATGCTACACCTGTGAGGCAGGTACCTATTAAATCAATTAGGTGCTGATAAACATGATTTCCATATAGAGATAGTGCTCGAAACAGGCAGAAAACACGATTCACAAAAATCCCAGGGCTTGTGAAATAATGGCTTTCTCTTGAGGAGTTAAATGAGCTTTGTGAGACAGGCTGCAGCAGGGACAGAGCATATAAAGCAGTGTTCTCTGTGACATGAATCTGAAAAGTTAAGCCAGGAGAAAAACAGGTAAATAAACATGAATGTAAGACCTAAATCCCACAGCCAGGGTAGTGACAGAGTCACTCAGCAGCCACAAAAAGCTACTCTGAAGGAGGAAAACAGTGCCTAGTCCTTTGTGTACAAAGATAGTGAATTATTGGTTGTTGTTTTTGTTCTCGCCATGACCTTGTGATATTGAGTAGCCTCCCTTTGGACAATCAGTGTTGACATAGCTATATGCTCACTCAGATCAATAGACATTGCAGAGGATGTTAAGAAACTGTTCTCAGAAGCAAACCAGGCAGCCTGTGTTCCTTGCTCGCTCGCCATGTCACCTGTTTTACGGGGAGATTAGGCTGTGGAAATGGGTCACACTGAAGGCGTCCTTCAGTGGCATCCGTGAGGGAGACTTTTCCCTTGTGCTTCAGGGATGAGCCAGTCTGCGGGTTTTTTTCCACTAACCCAGGCACGTGGCCATTCGTTAAATCTGGAAATAAATCATGCACAGTGCCCCAGGGGAGCTGTATTTGTTTTGCATGGTTTTAATTCAGCACATCCAGCTAGAAAAGACAGCCGCTCCACCCTTACCAGTTCTAAGAAACTAAATCGTTGCTGATTTGCAGCCTTTCTGATTTAAGAGATTGCCTGCTGCTGGTTTGGGATTTCCTAACAGCATTTCTCAAAAAGAACACACTCATTAAACCCATTTTGGATCTGGTCCTTGTGAGTACAGATGCCAGGGGCACGGGAAGGTTTGTGAAGACCCCCCTCGTGATATTCCTGCCACAGTCAGGTACTGAGCACACCTATGCATGTGGACCACCCCATCAGAGTGTGTGTGCAACCATGTGCCCAGAGCAGTGAGTCTGAAATTTTTATTTGCATAAGGGTCACCCAGAGAACTTGTTACAATGTATAATCCTGGACCTTGTTCTCAAAGGTCCTGACTAAATGGGCAGGGATCCAGGAATCTAAATTTTTATGAACTCCTCAGCTGATTTTTAGGCAGATGATTTAGGGACGACATTTTGAGAAATCTTGTCCTGAGTCAAGCTCAGCCAGCCGCCTGGGCAACATGGAGGGCAGAGCAGGGGTCCTCTCATCTTCGGCCTCTTCTGCTCTTCCTGCTGTTCTTGCTGACTCTCGGCCCTTGCCTTCAGGACCCTTCCTGCCTGGACTTACTCTGCTTATTCCATTGCCAAACCCCATTGGCCAAACTGATTCTTGACTATTAACTTCTGGACAGCAAGTGACTGTGTATCCTCAATCCCAGTGTGTCAGTGTGACAGATGTCATGTTCACATATATGTTGTGGGGATGGTTGTTTGGTTTATTGATTTTATAGTCCAGGCAACCAGGGTTACCTTTTTCTAATACTTCACCCTTACCTACTGACTAAAGATATCAGATATTTAAAAAAAAAAAAAAAGTTACTGTAGAGTTGACTCTGACTCATGGCAACCCCATATGTGTCAGAGAACTGTGATCCATAGGGTTTTCAATGGCTAATTTTTCAGAAGTAGATCATCAGACTTTTCCTTTGAAGCATCTCTAGGTTGTCTTAAACCTCCAACCTCTTGATTAGTAGCCAAACACATTAACTATTTGTACCACCCAGGGACTCCCTGTCAGGTATAAGCTGTTTCAAACTCCTATTCAATGAAAACCTACAAGGAGGGATCATCACCATTACATTACAAGCATCTTCTTTAAGTAAGAAGGAAATACACTTCTAAAGTCTCCCAATTATCTGCACTAATGAAGAAAGCTGAGGCACAGATAATCCAATTATTTTTTACTTTGAAATTAATTGCATGGTTCCTTGACAGCAGATATGCTTCCCAACTGTGCCTTGTTTTTACTGGTGTTCAGCTTATATTTCCTAAGCCATATGTCAAATGATTGCATGGTAAGAGAGGAGTGTGCTGGAAGAAGGTAGTATGGGATGTGATTTCAAGTTATTATGATTACTACACTTATGCATAGTGTGTGAGTCTTCAAATCACAAAACCAAAACACCAAACTCACTGCTGTCAAGTCAGATCTAACTCACTGTGATCCCTCCTTGGGTTTCCGAGGCAGTATCACTACAGAAATAGATTGCCCAACTTTCCTTCTGAGGAGGGGCTGGTGGGTTTGAACCACCAGCCTTCTGGTTAGCAATTAAATACCTTAGGCACTACACTACCAGATCTCCCAACAATTGCACAGAGAAAACTTTGGACAACACGTAACTTGTAAGAGTCAGAGTGGAGCTAGAAACTAATCCTAGTTGTATTTGGAACACCAGAAAGGGAAACAAAGATGATACCAGAGTTGATATTGACAGCATCACCAGGTCTGTACATCTATATGAAGTCATCAGCATTTGGTCATGGGGAATTGCTTCAGGACAACACCCTGAAGCAATAACATCTTAAATCACGAATCACTTATTTTTCTTCATGGGGATGGTAAACAGAATTGTGTTGCTGCTTGCTGCTCCCCACCTCGCCTACCCACACACACACCTGTTCTCCTTCCACACACTCCTGTTCATAGTTGGAGAGAGTCACTCGAAGTTGGAGAAAAATGAGCAGCTCAAATGAAGTTTGAAATATGGATTTGCGACTGCCACTCTCAGTACTGCTTGGTGCTTTGCAAGCCATGATAGTCATCACACCTGCTAGTGTGGGTTTTAGGCCTTGGTGATACCTATTTCCGTTTTGAAGTATTTTGGACCTTAAATGGTTCTCTTTAATGTCTTCACAACTTAACCAAAGGATAGAAAGTTATGACAAGATAGAGAAAGCCAAGTTAGGAGCTGGTTTCTGGGGACTTTGCCCTAACTTTTCTACTGCTTAGCTAACTTCCCCTGCCCTTCTCAATAGCTCCTGAAACTGGCCCTGATTTACTTTATATTCCTCTTTGTTGCTGTCTCTGCCAACTCTTTAAATGGGGTTGTTCTCCCATTGTGAAGACCATGGAGATACCTCGCTCAGAGAATCTATATGGCTGATTGATAGCTACCTTTGGATTGATTGTGGCTTTTGTGTCAGCCCATATTTCTTTTGGTCTGCTCCCAGCCAATGACAGAGAATGGTCAGTGTACTAGATCCAGTCCATTCTTGCCTGACGTGGAATTCCTCTAATGAGAAATTTTTGCTCAGGGACTACCCAATGCCTGGCCAAGATTTTATAAGAACTGCTATGGTCCACAGCTCTTTCTACCCGATTCTTCTTCCTTCCTTCTTTTCTTTCATAGGTGTCAGATTTATATCAAAGTTTAAAGACTCTCCCTGTCTACTTGTTCTCCTTTCCCCTTTAGTCTTTTTTTTTTTTTTTAAATTGTGATTTGGATGAAAATTTACAGAGCAAATACACTTTCCATACAGCAGTTCACATACACTTTGTCTCATGACATTGACCACAATTTAGCACAAGGCAACATCTCCCCTCTCACTTCCTCCCCATAGTTACCTCTTCCCTGTGTCCATCTCTCCATGCACTCCTACCCCATGAGCTGTCTCCCTGTGCCTGAGCAGCCCTTCTTTCTCTCAGGCTTATTCTCTCCAAGGAATGTATCTACCTCAGGTAAATGCTCAACTGATATGCCTGTCTATTGTTTGGCTGGAAGCCACAGGTGTGCGTTCCATTCCAGACCTGAAGGGCAGCTAGGGGCCATAGTCTCAGTGATTCCACGAGGCTCCCTTAGGCCAGCAAACCTGTTCCCCACTTTTTTTTTCTTCCACGATTTTGAGTTTTATTCCACATTGTTCTCCCTGTCTATCCAGGATCTCTTACAAAGATCCTCTTCCAAGTGGTTGACAGTAGTAGCCAAGCACCATCTATTTCTTCTGGTCTCATAGTCGTATAGGCTACAGATTGGATAGTGTACCAGCCGCTAGGACTAATTGTTTCCATGACTTTTTGGTTTTCTTCATTCTTCTTGGCTCTGGATGAAGAAAGTCCCATTGTTGCATCTAGATGGCAGCTTGCAAGCTTTTAAGATCTCAGTCGCCACTTGCCAAAGTAGGAGGTAGAACGATGTTTTGTGTAGTATGTTATGCCAATTGAGCTTGATGTCCTCTGTGACTGTGGTCCCAAGCCCACAGGTTCAACTACTCGGTCCCTCTGGGTAGCTGGCTGTGACCAAGCAGTGACTACAACCTTGCTCCTTGCCAGCCCCGTTATACACCTGGGAATTCAGATCATACACATAAAGTTATTGGACCACTGTCTGCCAACCCTATACATGTTCTTGGGTGCACTCTCCACTTCATATACATACCTAATATTTCAGCCTGTCCACCCGTCTATCCACCCATATACGCATGTTTGCCTTCACTGGCTACGCCGTACTATATGCGCAAAAGGGTTCATCTTTGTTATCTGTACTTCCCACGTACTTCTCTATGTCTTTCTCTTCCTCAATGCCACTATATTGATCACTCACATTCGGTACATTGCCCTTTTCTTCACACAAATCAAAACTTATCTCTATCTATCTAATAGTATTTCCTCCCCTCCTACCCCTGGTAACCAACAAAGAAAATGATCTTCCATAGATAAACGTTTCCTAGACTATTACAATAATGGACTAATACAATATTTGTCCTTTTGTGATTGACTTATTTCACTCAGCATAATGTCCTCCAAGTTCATCCACATTATGCAGTATTTTGCAGAGTCTACATTATTTTTTAGGGTTGCATAGTATTCCATTGTGTGTACGTACCATAGTTTGGTTATCCATTCCTCAGTGGATGGACATCTAGGTTTTTCTATGTTTTGGCTATTGTAAATAGTGCTGCGATGAACATGGGTGTGCATATGTCTGTTCTTGTCATGGCTCTCACTTCTTCAGGGTATATACCTAGTAATGGAATAGCTGGGTCAAATGGTATTTCTAGTTACAACTTTTGAAGGAATCGCCATACTGCTTTCCACAATGGTTGTACCATTTTACAGTTCCACCAGCAGTGTTTGAGAGTCCCAATCTCTCCACATCCTCGCCAGCATTTGTTATTTTCTGTCTCATTGAACTTTGATACTAGTGCTGGAGCAAGACGGTATCTCATTGTTGTTTTGATTTGCATCTCTCTAATAGCTAATGATCATGAGCATTTCTTCATATGTTTGTTGGCCGCTTGAATATCCTCCTTGGTGAAGTGTCTATTCATGTCTTCTGCCCATTTTTTAATTTGATTGTTTGTCTTTTTGTTATGGAGGTCCCCTTTACTCTTACAGATATTTATTCTAATAAGTATCTTGCACATCTAAGCCTATCTTGGTGTCTGCTACTTGGGAGACATGAAAGATACCAGGAATGTTCTGAGAAAAGAACCATTAAGATGAGGTTTTGGGACTGAATTACTCAGCACCTAGATGACAAGGAGGGCTCCTTTCTGAGTGGTACGTGAGACAAGGATATTTCCTGGTACAAAGTGGCAGCCCAGTTGTTGAAATTCCATATGTGGTTATCTGGGAAAACGTTCTGGTGGAGGGGAATGTATTGCCTGTGCAATGGTTCAAACATTTGAAAGATGCAGGGTGGCAGCGGGTGGTGGTGATGCCTACAAGGACAATAGAGTTTGCTGATTGATATTAAGTTACATTGATATGCCGCAGAAAAATATTGACAACCTGAGATAAGTTAACGTACAGATAAAAAATGAAGTGAGGAAGTCAGACGACCTCTCTGGAAGTTTATAAATAGGCCCTTATCTCCTGCAATGGAGATAACAGACACAGCTGAGGAACAAACTCAAAACATCATAGTTAGAATGTGGAGATCAGCCAAGGCAGATCTGTTCTACTAAGATCAGAGCCCTGAATGGGAAAACATGTGACTCCAAAAACTGGGATGGAGACATCTGGGTAGATGCTTCCAAAAATTTTGGTTCTTCAGAGTTCCCTGAACCCTAAGAGCTCTAGGAGGTGTCCATAGAGATTAAGAGCTTGTGGCATAATGTCTAAGACATTTGACCACTAACCAGAAGGCTGGCGGTTCAAACCCATCAACCACTCCTCAGAAGAAAGATGAGGCAATCTACTTCCATAGTGATACTGGCTCAGAAACCCAAGGTGGGGTTGCTATGAGTTGAATCCAACTCGATGGCAGTGAGTTTTTTAGTTATCCCTCAGGAGTTTCCTCCATCTCCTATCCTATCAGGCCATTAATTAAGATTAAATTCCAGCATAATCCAGCTGGAGATATGTCAGATTTAATATGGAAAGAAAGAGATTACACCCAAAAGGACCTGCAAGAATTAGCTAGAACCAGCAGAAGACAGGGAACACCCCTGGTACTAGATTTTGAGTATGTCTGATCAAAGAGGTAGACCATAAGACTGGGAACAAAACAAATGGTTAGCCAACGGGAGTGCTACTTAATACCTGCAATCACCAGAAGGCGAGAATGGAAGAGGAAGAGACAGAAGGCAATCACTCCAATAAAAAGTCATGATCAGGTATTTAGTTACCAGACCTGAGAAAATGTTCAGATCTGGCTCCCTTTACCTGACGAGGTGGCTGGATGCCTAAGTGAAATGACCCTGTAAACCTTCGAAAGTATATACTTTAATGATTATCCCTGCCTGTCCCCAGAGGGTCCTACTTACACTGACAAGAGTAGAATCCAGATATTTTGAGGACTATTGAAATCAAGGTCTTATTTGGCATTTATACCTGAAGATTCAACGTGTGATCACAAATCTCTTGTTAAGAGTTGGAGCTCACAGGGCCAGGTAATGAAGGGAATCCTGGCTAAAGTGTGTCCTCTGGGTCTATAGATCTACCCAGTAGTCATTTCTCCACTCCTAAGGGTATAATTAGAATCGATGCACTTGGCTTTTGGTGCATATTAGGACCCATATTAGGTCCTTGACCTGTGGAGTAAGAGCTATAACAGTGAGAAAGACCCAGTGGGAAATTGCACTCTTACTCCATCTCCAGTCAAGATAGTAAATCAAAAACAATATTATATGCCAGAGGTGGAGAGCAGTGCACCATTAAAGACCTAAAGGATGCAGAATTGTGGTTCCCAACGTATCTTTGTTTAACTTGCCAGTCTGGCAGAAACCAGGTAGATCCTGGAGAATGGCTGTAGTCTACCATGTAGTAATCCTTATCAGAGCTGCTGTGCCAGATGTGATTTCATTGCTAGAACAGATTAATAAGCCTCAGGGACATGGTACATGGCCATTGATTTAGTGACTAAAAAACAATATTCATTACAATTCTATTTTGTTCTAAGTCTTTTTTGATTTACTCATCCTCTCATAATATAGCCCCCTTGGACCATCTGAACATCATACAGAATATCACACTGATCCATTACATTGATGACATCATGCTGATTGAGCAGGATGAGCAAGAGGTTGTTATACAATGGAGGCCTTGAGAAGACAAATGCACTCCAAACGACAAGATACATGGAGAATTATGCAGCTAGCACTTCTGGTAAGTCTTTAGCGGTATAGGACATCCCCTCTAAAGTAAAAGACAAATGTCTTACATCCTCTACCAAAGACCAAAACTCAGAACCCAATGGACTTCTTTGACCTCTTCTGGAAACAATACATTTCATACCTAGGAATACTGTTCTAGCCCATATAGTGGGTGACATGGAAGACTGCTAGCTTTCAGTGGGGCCTGGAGTAAGAATGGGCTCTGTAGGAGGGCCAGGCTGTAGGGCAAGCTGCCTTTTAATTTGGGCCATATGATCCAGCAGACCTTATGGTGTTGGGAGTCTCGATTGTGGAAAAAGATACAGTGTGGAGTTTATGGCAAGCACTGGTTTTAAAAAAATAAAGCCACAATGCAGGCTTCTTGATTTCTAGAGCAAAGCCTTGTCATATATAGTAAAAATATATGCCTTCTGAGAAAGCTCCTGTCATGTTTAGGGGCATTTTTTTTTCCAGTCCTTTTTTTCTTTACTAATTTATTTTATTGTTGTTGTTGGGAATGAACACAGTAGAATACACACAATTCAACAGTTTCTACATGCAGAATTCAGTGACATTGATTACATTCTTCGAGTTGTGCAACATATGGGCATGTTTCTATTAGAATGCTTGACTGTGGAGCATGAAGTGACCATATAACCAGACTGTGACCTGGGTTCTCTCAAAGTCAGACAGGCTCAGCAATGGTCTATTATAAGGTGGAAATAAGTTGAACCCAAGAAGGACAAGAAGCATGATGAAGCTGCATTGGCATGGAGCCCAGACACCCTTGTCATCTACCATGATTGCATCAGTGCCTATCCTTCATCTATCACTTATGACTAAAAGGATGTCCCATATGAACAGCTGAAGGAAGAAAACAAACAAAAACCAAACCCACTGCGTTGAGTCAGATCCAACTCATTACAACCCTTCCTTGGGTTTCCATGGTGGTATCACTATGCAAGTAGATCGCTCAACTTCCTTCTGAGGCGTAGCTGGTGGATTTGAACCACCAGCCTTCTGCTTAGCAGTCAAATGCCTTAGGTACTATGCCACCAGAGATCCCGCTGAAAGAAGAATGGAATAAAGAGCCTAAGCTTGGTTGGTGGTCAAGCTTGTCAAGAACCATGAGAGGTCCAAGATTTTACTCTACTTACAAGCTAACAAGCTATCTGGCCACAGTTATACAAATGCTGGCAGAAAATATAAGGTATTATACAAAGAATTCAATTACTCATAACAGTAGCAGCAGCAAGAGTATCAGCATTTTCTTGTACCAGTTCTCTGAGCTGCGGTTCCTATAGGACAACAAGAAGAGTACCGAGTGATACCTGCACTTGCGGTACATTACATTCAGCAAAGAAACCCTGAGCTTATGTCACCCAGATATTTTATAATGAATAGTAAGCACCCCTGCTGTTTGCTCTGTCTTTCAAGGCTTACATTATATAAGCATCCTGGAGAAGATGATCTGAAACAAAGCCAATCAGTGCCTCTGCTTACAAACTTGCAGCAACAAGGGAGACTCATGGGGAATTGCCTCTCAATATGGCATTTAAGTTAAAAAAAAAATGAATGTTGGCTGCATTACAGCTGAATTCAGGGATGAACTTGAAAGACATAAAAGGAAGAAAACCTTTCCAATGGGTAGAAGAGCACTGAGCAGTGCACTTTGTCATCTGCTTTGTGACTCAAGGTGAGAATTTATAGAGATTCCTGGGTGGTGGCCAATGGCTCGGTAGGCTGGTCAGAGGCCTTAGAGTAAAAGAACTAGAATATTGGTGGGAAGGAGTTCTAGGGTATAGGCTTATAGAAAGATGTATATGGGTTTGAACATGAAGTGTCAAGATTTTTGTATCAAATTTTAATTAATAACTATTAAAAAGTATCTTCCAATGAAGAGGAATTTGTATTAGTTCCCTTGGGCTGTCATAATAAAGTACCACAAACTGGGTGGCTTAAAACAAACAAAAATGTATTCTTTCACAGTTCTTGAGGCTAGCCTGAAGCCAAGGTGTGAGAAAGATTGGTTCCTTCTGAAGGTCTCTGTTCTGGTTACCTAGTGCCGCTCTGACAGGAATACACCACAAATGGGATGGCCTTAACAAACAGAGCTTATTCTTACAATTTGGAGGCTTTAAGTCCAAGTTCAAAGTGCCAGGCTTTAGGGGCTGGGTGAAAGCCCCTCAGCCTTGCGCTTCAGCTCTGCCTCTAGCTCCCGGCCCACTGAAACTATAGGCTTTTCTTCACTCAGACAGCTGCTGGCCCAAGATTGACAAGTAAAAAGGCACAGTCCCGATGTTACCAAACCACATGGCAGGCCATTAATTCAAGTCCAATTTAAGTCCCCAGGTCGGCAGAACATGGCAGGCTGTTGAACAATGACATGGCTACATGCAGGGTCCAAGCGTGCCATAGGCTACAGACCATTCCCAAAGCTGCTTCTTATATATGGGAAGCAGACCACATCCCTAAAGCAGATACTCAGCTGCTTGTTGTAGATCCCACTATGGAGTTGATTGCCAGTCTCATCATGGGGAATAACTACCACCAGCTGCCCAGTCACTCAACCAGGCCCTACCAAGTTGACACAGAAACATAATCACCACAGTCTCTGAGGGAGAGTCTGTTCCATGCTTCTCTCCTAGCCTCCAGTGGTTTCCTGCAAGATATTCCTTGGGTTGTAGGTGCATCATTCCAATCTCACCTCCATCATCACATGGCATTCTTCCCTGTGTGTCTCTCTCACTCTGAGTCTATACGAGTCATATTGGATTAGGGTCCACCCTGTTCCAATACAACCTCATGTTAATATAACTAACTACATCTACAAAGACTCTATTTCAAATAAGGTCACATGCACATGTACTCAGGATTAGGACTTCAGCATTTCTTTTTGAAGGACACAGTTCAACCCCAACAGTACTGAACAACTGACTTGCCAAAATGACTCAGCCAGATGACATTAAGCACCCTTCATTATCAACCATCTTAGAACTGGCATAATGAACACATGAATGAGGTGGCCACAGGGATAGAGGGTGTACATATTGGCCCAACAGTATTGACTTCCATTTAATAAGGCTGACCTAGCTACCACTGCCTTTGAATGTCCAATAACAAAGATCAATATTGAGGCCCTGGTATAGCATTATTCTTCAGGGAGACCAATGGGCCATTTGGTTTCAGATCAACTATATTTGCAGCCTACCCTCCTGGAAGGGCCAACAGATCATCTTCAAGGAATAGACACCTATTTTCAAAATGAATTTATAATTACTGCCCACAGAGTCTCAGCCAGAACCACAACCTAGGGGTATATAGTATGCTTGATCTACGTTCTCAGAATACCAAACAACATAGCACACAACAGGGGACCCACTTCACAGGGTACCCATTGGACTCACTCTGTTGTATAATATACCATCCAAAAGTCACAGCCTCAGGATTCTATAAGTGCAGCTCATGTATCATCATTGAGGCAATACTCTGCAAAGATACTTTCCAAAATGTAGTATGTGCATTAATGAGGCCCCTATGTAGTTCGAAGTTCCCAACAGGAAAAATGTATAACTCTGTGAACCAAGGGATGGAAGCAGGCATGATCCCGCTTGTCATCCCTCCCAGTGCCATCACTCCCAGTGACTTACTCAATTCTTGCTTCTTGTACCTACAACTCCAGACTCTGCAAGGTTAGAGGCCTGGTTCCCAAAGGGGTTGTGCTCTTGCCAAAGAGCACAGCAAGGCACTTTCTGTGTGTGTATGTTTATGTGTGTGGTTTATGGTTGTGTGTGAGGTTATATAGTATGTTGTGTGTGTGTATGGTATATGTATGTGGTATGGGAAATGTGTATGTGGTATGTGCTCATGCATATAGTATGTGCTATGTGCTTCTGGTAGCATAGTGCCTAAGGCACTTGACTGCTAACCAGAAGGCTGGCAGTTCAAACCCACCAGCCACTCCTTGGAAGGAAGATGGGGCAATCTACTTCCGTAGTGATACTGCCTCGGAAACCCAAGGAGGGTTCGCTCTGAGTTGGGTCAGACTCAATGGCACATAACGACAAAAACAACAACATGTGCGTCTATGTGCACTGTATATATGTGATGGGAGTGTGTATGTATGTGGTGTGGGGCATGCTTTTCCATGAAGGGGTATGTACATGTGATGTGTGTGTGCATGCCATGTGTGTACATGTATGTAGTGTGGGGGGCATATGTGCTTGAGTGTGATTGTGGGATTTTGTACAGGTGTGTGATATATGGTATATGCATGTGTTACCGAGTGCATGTTTTATATATGTGGTATGTGAATATGTTGTGTGTATGCATATGTGGGTGGAGGATGTTATGTATGTGATGTGTGCTGTATTATATCTGGTGTGTATGTTACTGTGTTTGCTGTGTGTACAGTGGTATTGTGTGTGTTGTGTGCATGTGGCATATATGTATGTGTGTGATGTGTACATGGGTGTGTGAGGATTTATGCATGTGTATGTTGTGTATGTATAGTGAGCATAATGTTCATGTGTAGGGTAGCATATGGGAGTATATTTTTGTGTGTCTGCTGTGTGCACATGTGTGTGTTTTGGGGATGTCTATGTGTGTGTGATATGTATGTGTGTTGTGTGCCTGGTCTATGCATAATTGTAGTATAGATGTAGTGTGTATATCTGAGTGATGTGATATGTGGTGTATGTGCATCTATGCCTGATGTTTGTGGTGTGTATGTGGTGTCTATGTCTACATGTGTGGTGTGTATAGAATATGTGGGAGTAATGCATGCATATTCATACAGCGTTTGTAGAGTGTGTATATGTGTGCAGAGTGTGCGTAAGATGAGGAAATTTTTGTACATATGTGTGATGTTTATATATAGGATTTGTGCACAATTATGTGCTATATGTGGTATGCATGTGGGTAGTATGTGAATATGTTGTGGTGTGTGTACATGTGTGATATGTATTGTGTGATATGTATTGTGTGTAGGTACATTTATGTGATATATGGAGTATTCATTTGTATATGTGTGGTCTCTATGAGATAGGTGTGTGTGGCATGTATACATGCACATGATATATATACATGTGAGATTTGTGGTGTATTTATATATGGTACGTGTACAGTATGAATGTGTGTTATGAGTATACATGTGTGTAGGGTGTTCTATATGAACGAGTGTAATGTGCATGCACATGATGTATGTAGAGTGTGGTGTGTGTACTTGTATATGGTACATGTGTGTAAATGTGTGTGATAGGTGGTACAATTATGTGTCTGGTATGTGTGCATGTAGTATATTTAGAGCATGTGTGGGTACATTGTATGTGTGTACTTGTGTGTTGTGTGTGATCTTCCACCTGAACAGTAATCTCTTTGGGTGAGCAGTTTGTGTCTCTTCTTTTTCTCACTTCCTTCCCAGAGTACCTCTTCACATAGCAAGATCTTTGTTGAGGGGAGTTCATTTCCCAAGTACCTAGAAGGCTGTGTGACTCGCATAGTCGTCCTTGACAGCCAGCTCCAATATACCACCTCCCACATACATCACCCTGCCCAGTGCTGGGTCCAGAAGTAACCAACCATGATATTGGCAGTCATGCTTGTGTGCTCAAACCACCCACGTGCATGTGAGGAGGGGCATGTGGGCACGTAATTGTATGCACCATCCAATCTGGGCTCTAAACAGCACTGCATTCTAAATGAGCAGGCTGGCTCATTAGGTGGAAATGCAGTCTATAATTCCCTATTACATTACCTTTTGGCTCTGTTTTATTTTTGCAGACACCAGTCTCATCTGTTGGAAGCTACATATGGCTTGTTAAAAGGACAGAGTTAGGGAAGGGCAGCAGCAGGGCTTGCAGGCCCGACGCCGTGGTCCCATTCCATCATCTTTTTATTTATTTTTTTAAATCCTTTTTCTGTTTAGCTTTCTTCTACCCACCCAGTTGAATCTGTGGACCAATTTATTGTTGTTATGTGCCGTCGAGTCAGACCCAACTCATAGCGACCCCTCTTTGGATTTCCGAGGCAGTATCACTAGGAAGTAGATTGCCCAACCTTCCTTCCGAGGAGTGGCTGGTGGATTTGAACCGCCAGCCTTCTGATAGGCAGTCAAGTGCTTTACGCACTATGCTACCAGAGCTCCTGTGGACCTATAATAACTGCCATTTATCAAGCATCTATTCTGTGTTAAGGAGCCCTCGGGTAGTGAAATGATTAAGCACTTGATAACTGGCCAAAAAGCTGACAGTTTGAAGCCACCCAGAAGTGCCTCGGAAGACAGACCTGGTGATCTGCTTCTGAAACGTCACACACACAGCCTTGAAAACCCTATGGAGTGCAGTTCTATTTGGCACACATGGGTTTGCCATGAGTTGGAATCGACTCAATAGCAACTTACAATAACAACTCTACACAAGGTACAATTATACATACTCTTTGATTCTCAAGGCAAGCAGTATTATCCCATGTTACAGATAAGGAAACTGAGTTTGAGGAGGTTAAAGGGCCTGCCTGTATGGAAGAGCATGGATGGTAACCCAAGTCTGTCTGACTCTTTCCATCATGTCACTTAAACATGGGGCCACCTACACTTATTGCTTAGTACTGTCTCCATCTTTTGAATGAGAGAAGGGGTTTCTTCCCAACCTAACCTTTATTGCAAGAGAAAGGCTTCATTTTCACCTAAATTTCTCCTGAAATTTCAAAAACTACAGTTATTATCTACCAATGAGACAGCCTCCCAACTCACGGCAACCCCATGTATTACAAAAGTAGAACTGCTAGAATCTTCTTGGGTGCAATTTTTACAGAAGCAGGTTCCTGGGCCTTCTCTACTGCAGAGCTGGTTGTTGTTGTTGTTATGTGCTGTGGAGTCATACTCGACTCATAGCTGCCCCTCCTTGGGCTTCTGAGGCAGTATCACTAGGAAGTAGATTGCCCAACCTTCCTTCCAAGGAGTGGCTGGTGGGTTTGAACTGCCAGCCTTCTGGTTAGCAGTCAAGTGCCTTAGTGCTATGCTACCAGAGCTCCTAGAAATAGACTGCCCGGTCTACCTTGCAGGGAGTGGCTGGTGGGTTTGAACTGACAGCCTTGTGCTTGGCAGGCAAGTGTCTTAGGCCCGAGGCCGTGGGTTCAAACCACCAACCTTTTGGTTAGCAACTAACAGGAAACTGTTTGTGCCACCCAGGCTCCTTTGAAAACTCCAACTCCACATTACTTTTCCTGTTATCTCCATAAGCCCAATGACAAAAATTAAAATCTATGGATAGCCACAGAATACTCCAGCTATCAGCTACCCCAACCAAAAGTGCAGTGACCAAGACCTCCTTTCTTGCCAGCTGTGCTGTCAGTCTGTGTCTTAGAGAACGGGCTCCTTGGCCATTGCTGATCCACTATAGCAGTAAGCCATGCTCCACATCAAATAAGTACTTGTTCTCCATTTATTTCAGTTCCGTATCTGGGATCTTCAAAGACCTATTTGTGGCAGAGGTGTACTCTGTCACAGTTTTCCTCCTATCATCTAAATTGGCTCACTTCTCCTTTGGCTCCTTAAGAAAAACCCATTTCCTGGTGGCAAGAATGTGTGTCTTGTGAGGAGGCAGGGGAAGAAGTATAACATAATGGTTAGGAACACAACTTTGCAGTAAGGCTTCTGGGATTCAAACCCTCTTTGTACTGCCTACAAACTTTGAGACTTGGGCTTGTTGTTGTTGTTAGGTGCCATTGAGTCAGTTCTGACTCACAGAGATCCTGCATACAGCAGAACAAAACACTACCTGGTCCTAGACCATCCTCATAATCAATTGTTGCTATGCTTCACTCCGGGAGCTCTGGTAGCATAGTGGCTAAGGCACTTGACTGCTAACCAGAAGGCTGGAGGTTCAAACCCACCAGCCACTCCTCGGAAGGAAGGTTG
>NW_006921663.1:1641269-1644116 GCF_000298275.1 Orycteropus afer afer
GTAGTGATACCGCCTCGGAAACCCAAGGAGGGGTCGCTATGAGTTGGGGCCGACTCGATGGCAAACAATAACAACAACAAGTGCTGCTCTGACAGGAATATACCACAAATGGTATGCCTTTAAGAGACAGGAATTTATTCTCTTACAGTTTGGAGGCTTTAAGTCTGAGTTCAAAGTGCCAGGCTCTAGGGGCTAGGTGAAAGCCCCTCAGCCTAGGGCTTCAGCTCTGCTTCCTGCTCTCGGCCCACTGAAGCTGGAGGCTTTTCTTTACTCTGCTGCTAGCTGCTGAGGCTGATGAAGCCCAAGGTTGACAAGTAAAAAGGCACAGTCCCAATGTTACCAAACCACATGGCAGGCCATTAATCCAAATCCATTGAAAGTCCCAAGGTCAGCAGAGCATGGCAGGCTGCTGAACAAACAAGATGGCTACATGCAGGGTTCAAGTGTGCCATAAGCTAGAGACCATTCCCAAAGCTTATATATGCTTCTTATATATGGGAAACAGACCACATACCCAAAGCAGCTACTCAGCTGCTCCAATAGATTCCACCATGGAGTTAATTCCCAATCTCACCATGGGGAATAACTACATCCAGCTGCCCAGCCACTCAACCAGGCTTAGCCAAGTTGACACACAAATTTAACCACCACATTTATGTTGAGACATAATTTGTAAGAACCATCTTCATCAGTAAGTGCTTACAGTTCTCTTCACTTTCAGCAAGCAAGGTTGTGTCATTTGTATATCATAGGTTGTTAATGAGTTTTTCTCCAATCCTGATGCCATGTTCTCTCTTATATAATCCAGGCTCTTAGATTATTTGTTCAGCTTATAGATAGAATAAGTATGGTGAAAGAATATACAACCCTGACACACACCTTTCCTGATTTTAAACCATGCATTATCCCTTTGTTCTGCTCAAATGATTGCCTCTTGGTCTTTGTTTTGCATGAGCACAATCAAGTGTTTTGAAATTGCCATTCCTCACAAAGTTACCTAATTTGTTATGATCCACACAGTCAAATGCCTTTGAATAGTCAATAAAACTCAGGGAAACATCTTTCTGGTATTCTCTGCTTTCAGTCTAGATTCACCTGGCATTAGCAATGATATCCTTCATTCCACGTCCTCTTCAGATCTGCCTTGAACCTCTGGCAGTTTCCTGTGGATGCAATCATTTTTTAATTATCTTCAGCATAAGTTTATTTGCATGTGGTAATAATGATATCCACTGCCATAGAGTCAATTCCAACTCATAGCAACCCCCAGGGGGTTTCTAAGGCTGCCTCATCTTCCTTCCACAGAGCAGCTGGTGGGTCTGAACCATGGACCTTCTGGTTAGCAGCCAATGCCTTACCAACTACTCCACCAGAGCTCTTTATATTGTTTGATAATTTTTGCATTATGTTGGATCGTTCTTTGGAATGGGCACTAATGGATCTATTCTAGTCAATTGGCCAGGTAGCTATCTTCCAAATTTCTTGGCATAGACAAATGAGTACATCCAGAATTTGCATTCATTTGTTGGAACATTTCTGTTGATATTCCATCAATTCTTACAGCTTTTTTCATCAATGTTTTCAGCACAGCTTGGACTTCTTCCTTTAGCACCATTGGTTCATGATTATATGCTACCTCCTGAAATGTTTGAATGTCAACCAATTCTTTTTGGTATAGTGAGTCCATGTACTCCTTCCATCTTCTTTTGATGTTTCTTGCATCATTCAATTATTTCCCATAGGATCCTTTGATATTGTAACTCAGTTCTTTCAGCTTGAGAAATGCCAAGTGTGTCCTTCCCTTTTGGTTTTCTAACTCCAGGTCTTTGCACATTTCATTATAATACTTTACTTTGTCTTCTCAAGCTGCCCTGTGAAATCGGTTCAGTTCTTTTACTTCCTTATTTCTTCCTTTTGCTTTAGCTAGTTTATGTTCAGGGAGCTCTGGTAGCATAGTGGCTAAGGCACTTGACTGCTAACCAGAAGACTGCAGATCCAAACCCACTAGCTACTCCTTGGAAGGAAGGTTGGGCAATCTACTTCTGTAGTGATACTGCCTCAGAAACCCAAGGTAGGGTCGCTATGAGTCGGGTCCAACTTGACAGCACATAACAACAACAACAGTTTATGTTCAAGAGCAAGTTTCAGTCTCTTCTGACATTGACATGGGAAAATCGACTCAATTCTCTAAGCCTCAGTTTCCTCATCTGCTGTTGTGAGGAAATTAAGGTACACACAGCTCTCAACACAATGTTTGGCGCACTGTGAAAGCTGAAGACATTAATGATTATCATTAGAGTTTTCAACTGGAATGAATAGGAGGCTGTGTTAAATTTGCATGATTGTACTTTTACAGTAAGCCATTAATGATGCATTCATTTGGTTTTCTACTCTGAAAGAACTAGATTTGATTAATTATAACAAGAATTTTAAATATTTCCATTATTCAGAAATAACCTACAGAGAGTATGAGCTTGGCCCTTCCTTCCTCTCTTCTTTCTCATTCTTTTTTTTTTTTTTTCTTTCCTTAGGGAGAAACAGCAATTACATAGTTAGATTCATTGGTCCTTCCTCTCCCTGGTAACAGGCTAATGCTTAACTTTGATTAAGCAGCATAGAAATTGATCTAAGATCTCTCCACTCTTCCACCCAGCCCCTGCTTCCCCAGGCTCTAGGGCACAACCCTGCACTGGCCTTTACCCCCCTGCTTGGCATCTGAGCATTGCCTGTTGTTGTTGTTGTTGTTATGTGCTGTCGAGTCGGCCCCGACTCATAGCAACCCCTCCTTGGGTTTCTGAGGCAGTATCACTACGGAAGTAGGATTGCCCAACCTTCCTTCCGAGGAGT
>NW_006921663.1:1644321-1649463 GCF_000298275.1 Orycteropus afer afer
CCACCAGCCACTCCTCAGAAGGAAGGTTGGGCAATCTACTTCCGTAGTGATACTGCCTTGGAAACCCAAGGAGGGGTCGCTATGAGTCGGAACCGACTTGACGCACATAACAACAACAACAACAACTGTGCTGCATGGGCTTTTCTCGACCGTGCTCTTCATGGAAGTAGGTTGCCAGGCCTTTCTTTCATAGTGTCACTGGAAGGGTTTGAACCACCAAACTTTAGGTTAATAGGGAAGCACAAACCTTTTGCACCATAGTGTCTAAGGCATTTGACTGCTAACCGGAAGGCCCTCGAAAGGAAGTCTGGGCAATCTACTTCTGCAATGATACCACCTCTGAAATGCAAGGAGGGGTCACTATGAGTTGGATTCGACTTGATGGCAGTGAGTTTGGTTTTTTTGGTTTAGGGACCTTAAGCATCCACAAAATTTTTCTTTTAAAAATCCTACTTTGATTTCCCCCCTTCTCTCTGAGGCAAACACTGGACTATTTAATCTTTGCTGCCGGACAGTCCTGCACCTCAGGAAATACTTGCTATAGTTCTTTGTTTTAAAATGACTTTAGTAGCAGGGTCCTGAATCCAAACCATGCCCAGAAGTGTCCCAGCCTGTTCTCACTGGCATTCATTCATGGTCTTGAAATGATTTCCACTTGCTCTTCCTATGAGTACAACTAAATCTCTTGACAAAGCGAATTAGAAGTAATAGGTGTTTTTGGCACTTCCTGTGACTCAAATCAAACCTATTTCTAGATTGTAAAGTATGAAAAGAGAAAGAGATCAGGTTGACATAAAATAAAATTGAGCATTGATAAATGAAACATTCTTTCAGGTTCTTTCTCTGTCTGTCTGTCTCTTTCTCTCTCTCTCTCTCTCTCTCTCTCACACACACACACACACACACACAAGTCTACTTAAAGTGTACTTATTTCCTGCAGATCATACTTAATGCTAATCTCAGCTAAACACCGATACACTGAGGTTATTAGGGCATTAGTCACTCCCATTCACAAAGCTTCAGATTCCACTAAATTAGTAAACCGGACAATGGACTTCCAATTTTGTATCAGATCTACTCACCAATAGTGTGACCTCCTTGTCATGGTAAGGATTTTTTTTGTGATGCTGCAAATTTTAACAAGATTCAATCATGAGACTGGAGTTACTGTTTCCTATGTATATTAATAACTTACTTTCATTAAAAATAGGATACATCAGTGAGATATTCATACTGTCACCAAGGACCACATTTCTTGCTCAGGTAGGTCATATATGTGCAAATTGGATGAAATATAAACTGTTCTTTTCCCATTTGTTTTTAGGTCCTGAAACTGTCTCATGTCAAGAAATCACAGGGAGTCCAAATTTGTGTCTTCAGAGTTGGCATAATTCACCAATGATTTGTTTAAATCATAAGTGATATTAAATGGACTTCCAAAATTAAAGAATGAAAGGTTCAGAAGACAGTGTTTAAAAAGCTTATAAGGTTATAAGAACAAGCAATGGGAACCTTGACTCCATTTGCTTTCCTTTATCATAAATATTTAGAGAACAGGAATGAAATATGACTCTCAATGGTAACATTAGTCACATCCACCCTAGGAGAGATGATGTGGAAGAACTATGATCATTTTGATCAATTGAGCAGTACTGCTCTCCTTACTTTTGGATTCCATGGTCTGGTATCTACTTCCCAGAAAGTTAAGATATTTTGATCTTTAGTAAAATGGGCTAAAAAAAAAAAAAAAACCTCTCTTCCATCAAGTAGATTCTGACTCACAGTGACCACCACTGGATTTCCTAGGCTGTAAACCTTTATGGAAGTAGATTGCCCCACCTTCCTTCCACGGAGCAGCTGGTGGGTTCGAACAACAAACTTTCTAGTTAGCAGTCAAATGTCTTAGGCACTACACCACCAGAGCTCCTTAGTAAAAATGGTAGAGCCCATTTATATATTTCTTCTTAAATATTTATTTAAGCATTGGTAAATGTTTCATTTATTTGCACATTTGGTAAAAATTGTGCAGTTGGAAAATATGGCCTTGAGATGTTTCAGCAAATGGATGCCATGCTGGAAGCACTCACTTGGCTATGCCAAGAGATTTGGAAGACAGCTACCTGGCCAACTGACTGGAAGAGATCCATATTTGTACCCATTCAAAAAAAGATAATCTTATAGAATGTGGAAATTATCAAACAATATCATTGATATCACATGCAAATAAAATCTTATTGAAGATAATTAAAAAATTGTTGCAGTTGTATATTGACAGAACTTCCACAAATGCAAGCTAGATTCAGAAGGAGATGTGGAGCAAGGGATATCATAGCTGATGTTAGGTGAATCTTGACTGAAAGCAAAGAATACCAGAAAGATGTTTACTTGTGTTTTATTGACTATGCAAAGGTATTTTATTGTGTAGATCATAACAAATTGTGGATAACATTGAGAAGAATGTGATTTCCAGAACACTTAATTGTATTAATGAGGATCCTGTATGTAGACCAGGAGGCTGTCATTCGAAAAGAACAAGAGGATACTGCATGGTTTCAAATCAAGAAGGGAGTGTGTCAGGGTTGTATACTTTCATCATGCTTATTCAATCTATATGCTGAGCAAATAATCCAAGAAGATGGACTATATAAAGAAGAACATGGCATCAGGATTGGAGGAATGTTCATTAACAACCTGAGATACACAGACAACACAGTTTTGCTTGCTGAAAGTGAGGATGACTTGGAGCACTTACTGATGATGATTAAAGACTACAGTCTGCAGTATGGATTACATCGCAATATAAAGAAAACAAAAATCCTCACAACTGGACCAATCAGCAGTTTCAGGATAGATGGAGAAAAGATTGAAATTGTCAGACTTCATATTACTTGGTTCTACAATCAATGCCAGTGGAAGCAGCAGTCAAGACATCGAAAGATGTATTGCATTGGGCAAATCTGTTGCAAAAGACCTCTTTCAAGTGCTGAAGAGGAAAGATATCTCCTTGAAGATTAACATGAGGCTAACCCAAGCCTATTTTCTTTCTTTCTTTCTCTCTCTCTTTTTTAATCATTCCAATGATTGCTTTATTTCTAAAAGCTTAATTAGATCCATCTAATCTGACTAAATGGCAGTTTTTTGTTTTTGCTTTTTAATTGTGCTTTGAGTGTAAATTTACAGAGAAGAATTTGTTTTACATTCAACAGTTCACGTACATTTGGTTTCACTCCCCGATTACCATCCCCAACCCTAGCCCACTCTCCTCCTCTCCCTTCCCTGTGAGATCCCCATCTGTGGGCCCTTCTTAGTCATGCAATCCTATCTGTCCAACTTTCCCTCCATTTGAATGCTACCCTTCTGGCGCCCCATAGCTGATTGCTCCATGGGGCATATCTCTGTAGAGCAGGTTGGTGCATTGCCCTGGATTGGATGTTCTGCATGTAAGTCTTACTACTGGTGGACTGAGAGCCAGACCTTGGGAGTGAGTCTTATCCCAGGCCTGAAGTGTATCCCAGGGCCATAACCCTTGTGGTCCCACCATACTCCATCCAACCAGTAATTCTGGTCATTGTTGTATTTTTGAATTTTGTTCCATGTTTTCCCTCCCACTCTATCCAGGATCTCCAGTTTTGATCTCTTCCCAAGTGGTTGGCATTGGTAGCCAGGCATCATCTAGTTCTTCTGATCTCAAGGTCCATCATATCCCAGGGCTGATAGTTTCCAAATGTCCTTGGTTTTCTTCACTCTTATTCGCTTCAGGCAAGAGGCAGTCATTAGCTGCATCTTAGGTGGCCACTCAAAAGGTTTTAAGACCCCACTCACTGCTCACCAAAGTACTTTGTGGAACAAGATTTTTATGTATTATATTGTGCCAATTGAGCCTGGTGTCCCCCAGCACTATGACCCTGAGTAGGGAGATCCAATGGTTCTCTCTCCCATGGTGTTTGGCTGTCTTTGAGGGATTACTCCAAGTCTATCTTCTGTTGCTTCTGTAATGATTGTGGTTATTTTGTATCATTAGTATCTGTGCAAAATTATCCTCAGCTAAATCTATCATTGGTCCAGATTATATTCCTGTTCACCAACCCACATCTGATCTTCTCAGTTGTCTATACATTTATCTGTAGCCTGGTATTTGGTATTAGTGGTAATGCAGTATTGTGTATATACTGGTATTAGCCCCTGTCATCTATATCTTATGTGCAAAATTTGATGTCCTTCCTTTTCCCAATGTCATCTTGCTGATCACAGACTCTTTCCATACCGTCCCTCCCCTTACTCAACTCAGCATGTGGCCCCCAACCAGTCCAAAATTTTCCCCTCCCCTTCCCTTCCATCCCTGGTAACCTTCATAGTGAGTTCCCTTCCCTAAGCAAACCCTTCCTTGACTTTTTACAGTAATGGGCTCATACAATATTTATCCTTCTGTTATTGGTTTAACTCACTCAGCATAATGTCCATGTTATGAGATGATTCATGTATTCTTCACTGTTTTTTAACGTAGCATAGTATTCCATTGTGCGAATGTACCATAATTTGGTTATCCATTCATCTGCTGATGGGCATTTAGGTTGTTTCCATCTCTTTGCTATAGTGAATTGTGCTGCGAAAAACATGGGTGTGCAATGTCTGTTCATGTCCTGTCTCTCACTCTTCAGGATATATTTCTAGTAACGGAATTGCTGGATCAAATGGTATTTCTATTTTTGTTTTTTTAAGGAAATGCCATAATATTTTCCAGAATGGTTGTACCATTTTACAGTCCCACCAGCAGTGTATGAAAGTTCCAATCTCTCTGCAACCTTGCCAGCATTTATTATTGCTGGGGTGAGATGATATCTCATCATTGTTTTGATTTGCATCTCTCTAATAAGCCATGGTATTTTTAATCGCCTCATATATACATAAGATCTGGACAATGAATAAGGAAGACAAAAGAAGAGTTGATGTTTTTGAGTTGTGGTTGACAAAGAATGCTGAAAGTACCATGGACTACTCAAAGAACTAACAAATCTGTCCTGGAAGAAGTGCAGCCGGAATGCTCCTTGGAAATGAGAATGGCCAGACAGTTTCACCTATTTTGGTCATGTTGTCAGAAGGGACCATTCTCTGGAGAAGGATGTCATACTTGGTAAAGTAGAG
>NW_006921663.1:1649779-1669234 GCF_000298275.1 Orycteropus afer afer
AACACTGGATCCAGCCTAAAGAGGTTTGAAAAGAAGCTGGCTTCTTCTACCTCCCTAAACACTACTCACTGCTGTTGAGTCAGATCTGACTCCTAGGACCACTCCTTGGGTTTCTGAGGTGGTATTACTAAGGAAGTAGATTGATCAATCTTTCTTACAAGGAGTGGCTGGTGGGTTTGAACCGCCAGCCCTCTGGTTAGCAGTAAAATGCCTTAGGCACTATACCACCAGAACTCCTAAAACACAAGTGCCTCCAAATTAGGGTTGCCAAATATAATATAAGGAGCTCTGGTGGCATAGCACCTAAGGCATTTGACTGCTAATCAGAAGGTTGGTGGTTCAAACCCACCAGCCACTTCACAGAAGGCAGACTCGGGAATCCACTTCCATAAAGGTTTACTGCCTTGGAAACCCAAAGGGGGTCCATTTAAGTCTGAATCGACTCCATATGGCAGTGAGTTTTTTGTTTGTTTATTTGTTTTTAAGATAAAATATAGGACACCCAGTTAAACCTGAATTTCAGAAAAAGGTAAATGATTTTTTAGTATAAATAAGTATGCCCCAAATATTGCATATACCTTTTCTTTTGCTAAATCTGGCCCCCTTACTTCAAAAGCCTTTAAGCAAATGTTCCACAGCTGTTCTGGGGAGTAAGAACTTAAAACACTGAAAATCTCACAGAATCAAGAGCGAGAGGTCCCCAAAGATCATTAAATCAACCTTTCATTTTACAGATGATCAAACAGAGGTCAAAGAGATTAAAACTCTTTTCTAAGAACACATGATGGCAATGGTGGTTCAATGGCAGAATTCTTGTTTTCCATGCGGGAAACCAGGGTTCAATTCTCAGCCAATGCACCTCATGCACAGCCACCTCCTGTCAGTGGAGGTGTGTGTGTTGCTATGATGCTGAATAGATTTCAGAAGAGCTTCCAGACTAAGATGGACTGGGAAGAAAGGCCTAGCCTACTTCTGAAAGTCAGCCAATGAAAAATGTATACAACGGTTCTATCCCCTTGTACATGAAGCTCCAGGAGTTGAGGGTTGGGGGGACATGACATCACATCACTTAACAGCAACAGCAACATACCACTAATTACTGAAGAGCCAGGAGCAAAACAAAACTCAGCCCCAGGGTTCCAGGGCAGTGCTGCTTCCACTACAGTGCACCACCTCTGAAGAGGAGTTCAGCTTTGGCTTTAGAATTAGCATATGGGGAAGTATACCCCATTTCCCTGCGTTTCTATCTAATAAAGCAATAAGAACACAGTACCAGTAAGTTCTATTGCCTCCCAGAGAAGAGAAATAGGAACTAGCTACCTTCACAGAATGAGGGGCAAATTACAGAGAACAAAGCACAGATTAGCATCTCAATAAATTATCCTGCCACAAAGGCTTTCACATGTTAGGCTTTCTGAAAGTGGGGCACACTAACGTTAGTAATTTGTGATTACTGTGGCTGGCTACGGAATCTCCCCCTGGAGACCTTTCAGAATCAGATAGAAAACCATTTGTCTTTGTTAGCCACGTTGCTACCCTACCTAGAGACCTGCAGGAGGATGCATTTAAATGACTTCTCCAGAACTGTCCTGAACTTTGGACTCTATGAAAATTTAAACAACTAATATTATAATGTTCAAACCTTAGACTAGAATAAATGCAAAAGCAGCTCAGTGTTATTACAGAGTTTCAGTATCATTCAAGGCTTTGCAGAATCAAGGAAAATCCCTGTAAAGGCCATTGGGATCCCCTGGTTGCTTTCCTGAAACATCACAAGGAGAGTGTAGCATAATTGGTTGATGATGATTAAGGATGCTATTTATATGTATAGAGGACACTCGATTTCCTTCCTATTTGCAGAGATCCATTCCAGAGAGCCCTACAGGAAAATACATTGTTCACCTACAAGCAGGGAGGGATATTTATCTTGCCTTCCTTAAGTAAGCTGATGAAGGAGGCAAGTGAAGCTCTCTAGGTTCCCCCTGCCTAAGTGGTCTTAGGTTGAAGTCATGGGGAAGGCCATCGGCTCCCCAGCACTGGCTAGCAGAAGCTCTGTCTCTAAGATGATGTCCTTGAAGGGCAGGGTCAATTTCTCGGGGACCCACATTGACAAAGAATGGAATAAAAAGCAGGAAATAGAGCACTGCCTAAGGAAGCTTCCCACATAATGCAAACAAACAAAAATTGAAGCCACGAATATAATGACTGGAATGGTTTCACAGAACACTTAATTTGGAGTTTGGGGAAGGTTAGAGGTTTGAGTGCACCCAGAGGTGCCTCGGGACAAAGTCCTGGTGATATACTTCTAAAAAATTAGCAATTGAAAAATCTACCGAGCACAGTTCTACTCTGACACTGTGAGTCAGAGTTGACTCAATGGCAATGGGTCAGGTCAGGTCACCTTCAATTTACTTTATTCCAATTGGTTAGAATGTGGTTGCATGTTGAAAGCAGGAGAATCCATCTTGGACCCTGTGGTATTTAAGTTGTGTATCAACTTAGCTGGGCCTGGTTTTGAGTGGCTGGGCAGTTGGGTGTAGTCATTCCCCATGATGAGACTGGTAATCAGCTCAATGGTGGAATCTACTGGAGCAACTGAGTAGCTGCCTTAGAGATGTGGGCTTCTTCCAGTATATAAGAAGAAACTTTGAAAAAGGTCTCTGAGCTTTGGCACATCTGGATCCTGCATTTGGCCGAGTCTTCATCTCAATGGCCTGTCATGTTGTCTGCTGCTCTTGGGACCGTTAATGGATTTGCATTAGTGGCCTGCCATGTTGCCTGATAATTTTGGGTCTGTGCCATTTTACTTGGTGACCTTGGGTTTGTCAGCCTCAGCAGCCAGCAGTTGTCTGAGTTAAGAGAAGCCTCCAGCTTCAGTGGGCTGGGAGCAAGAGGCAAGGTTAAGGGGCTTTCTCCCAGCCCGTAGAGCTAGCACTTTGAAACTGGGGCTTCTAGCCACCTAAACTGTAAGAGAATAAATTCCTATTTGTTAAAGCCACACATTTTTGGTGTTTTCTGTTAAAGTGGTACCAGAGACCAAAAAAGACCCCAAGATGGAAGTTGTATGTTGAGAATGACAAAGCAATAAGACATGGGTTGCTGATACCATGGAGCCAGCACACTAGCCCCAGAATGCTCACCTGGACTTTTCTATGTGAGAAAAATAAGCTTCTATCTTGTTTAGAGATATCATTGCTAATGTCAGATGGACCTTGCCTCAAAGTAAAGAATAGCAGAAAGATGTGCACTTGTGTTTTATTGACTATGCAAAAGCATTTGATTGTGTGGATCATAAGTAATTAAGGGTAACATTGAGGAGAATGGGAATTCCATAATACTTAATTGTACTCATGAGGAACCTGTACATAGACCAGGAGGCCGTTGTTTGAACAGAACAAGGGGACACTGCATGGTTTAAAATCAAGAAGGGAGTGCTTCAGGGTTGTATCCTTTCACCATACTTACCCTGAGCAAATAATCTGAGAAGCTGGACTATATGAAGAAGAATGTGGCATCAAGATTGGAAGAAGAATCATTAACAACCTGCAATACGCTGATGACACAATTTTGCTTGCTGAAAGTGAGGATGACTTGAAGCTCTTACTGATGAAGACTGAAGAATACAGTCTGCAGTATGGATTCCATCTCAATATAAAGAAAAAAATCCACACAACTGGACCTATAAGCAGCATCATGATAAATGGAGAAAAGATTGAAGTTGTTAAAGACTTCACATTGACTGGTTCTACAATCAACGTCAATGGAAGAGCAACAGTACATCAGAAGATGTATAGTTTTGGGCAAATTGGCTGCAAAGGACTTCTTCCAAGTGCTGAAGAGCAAAGATGTCTCCTTGAGGACTAAGATGCACCTGATATAAGCCACAAGCCATGATAGTTTCAATCGCTTCATATGCATGTGAGAGCTGGACAATGAATAAGGAAGACCGAGGAAGAATTTATGCTTTTGAGTTGTGGTGCTGGAAAAGAATGCTGAAAGTGCCATGGACTGCTAAAAGAACTAACAAATTGGTCCTGGAGGAAGTGCAGCCAGAATGCTCCTTGGAAGAGAGAATGGCCAGACTTCAACTCACCTACTTTGATCATATTGTCAGAAGGGACTATTCCTTGGAGAAGGATGTCAAGCTTGGTAGGGTGGAGGGTCAACAAAAGAGGGGAAGGCCCTCAATGAGATGGATTGGCACAGTGGCTACAGTTATGGGCTCAAGTATAGCAAGGATTGTGGAGCTGGTGCAGGACTGGGAGGTGTTTCGTTCTGCTGTGCATAGGGTTGCTATGAGTCAGAGACAACTCGATGGCACCTAAGAACAATAATAACATCTTGTTTAGCACTGCCTTTTTAGGTTTCTTTGTTACAGTAGCCAAATTAACATCTAAAGTTGAAACTAATATAACATGCAGAAGCACTGAGTCATCATAGTATGGCACACTGTCTATGCGATAAGCCTGGTGGCAGCAGTTATTTCTATCCTTGTGTTACAGAGGTAAAAACCCAGGCAAATGAAATATATTTTCCATCAAACCAGAAGAGTATAATTAGAGTGAGAATTTTCCTTTTATGTTTCCAAGTCTAGTACTTTTTCCACTTACTGTCCAGTATAAATGGATAGACAGTCTTCTGAACTGCCAACCTGTCAGTTAGTAGTCAATTGCTTAAGCATTCACATCTCTCAGGACTTTTGCCTTTAAAGAAATTCATTTAAGAAATTCCAACCTGTTGACTAGTGGCCATCGTGTACCAATCACTTTGCTGAGCACTGGGAATGAAATACCAAGGAAAAATAGATTCCTACTTTCATAGCTCTTATAGTGGTTTTAGATAAATACATAGATAATTAGATAGATACACAGATAGCAGTCATTGAGTTGACTCCAATTCATGGCAACCTTGTATAAAACAAAATGTTGCCCACTCCAGCATTATCCTCATGATCGCCATCATGTTTTAGTCCATCATTGTGGCTCCTAGGCCAATCATTCTCACCGAGAGTCTCCTTCACCCTTGCTGGCCCTCTTCTTCATCAAACATGATGTCCTCCTCCAGTAATTGATCCTTCCTGATGATGTGTCCAAAACAAAAGACAATGTTCTCTTGTGATCACACGGTTTTCATTGGCTAATTGCACTATGCCACTAGAGCGTCCATGATTTTTAGAAGTAGATCTCCAGGCCTGCCTTCCTAGTGTCTTAGTCTGGTAGATTTGCTGAAACCTGTTCACAACGGGTAAATATTTAAAACACCAATAGCATAGCTTCCAGCATCACAGCAACACACAAACAACCACAGTATAACAAACTGACTGATGGGTGGTGGATAATTGGTGAGAACTAAAAAAACCAAGCCCATTGCCATCAAGTAGATTCCAACTCATAGCAACCCTATAGGACAGAGTAGAGCTGCCTCACAGGGTTTCCTAGGCTGTAAACCTTTATGGGAGCAGTCTGCCACCTATTTCTCCTGTGAAGCAGCTGATAGGTTTGAACCTCTGACTTTTCAGTTAACAGCTTAAAACACTGCTTAACACTTAAACACTGTTCCACCAGATTTTCTTATAGTTGGTGATACCAAACAAACAAAACAAAACAAAACAAAAAAACCCAAACCCACTCCCTTTGAATTGATTCTGACTCATAGCAACCCCCATAGGGTTTCCAAGGCTGTAAATTTTTCCAGAAGCATAGTTTTCCTCATAGCTTTCCCATGGAGTGACTGGTGGGGTTGAACCACTGACCATTTTGTTAAAAACCCCAATGTCTTAACCATAGCACCACCAGAACTCCTTATAATTGGTGATACCAAAAAAACAAACCAAACTCACTGCCATCGAATAAATTCGACTCATAGTGACCCACCCCCCTTGGGTTTCCGAGGTGGTATCTCTACAGAACTAGGTTGCCCAACCTTCCTTCCAAGGAGTGGCTGGTGGGTTTGAACCACCAGCCTTCTGGTTAGCAGTCAAATGCCTTAGGCACTACACCACCAGAGCTTCCATTGTTGGTGATGGAGGTAATTTAATCTCAAAAATTAGTGTATAGTTACATAATCACATACATTCTCTTAAGGGAGGGAACGGACTTAAAAGAGCATATCACAAAGGATAGAATGTGACCTGGATGGGGGTCCCTGGGAAGGTTTTCCTGAGGACCTTGTACTTGAACTGATTCTGAAGGATTTAACTAAGTGTAGAATGGGAGAAACAGATATAATATTCCAGGTAGAAGTAACAGTATGTCCCAAGGCCCGATAGTGGGAGGAAACATGGTAGGTATGAGGAACTAGATGAAGACCTGACTAAAGTGCAGAGAGTCAGGGAGAAAGTGGTACATGATGAGGTAAAAAGGTATACTGAAGCCAAACTACTCAGGGTCCTGAGGACCATATTAAGGATCTTGATCGTTGAACTGAGAACACTTCATTCCCAGGGAAAGATTTAAGCAGAAAGCAGGAAGAAGGGACATGATCATATATGCAAACTGCATATTGGCTTTGTCTGTATTTTGAAAAGCAGATGGGAATTGGAGGTGCAGAGTGAATCCAGGGAGATTCTTACAGTTGCTCAGGTAAGAAATGAGGATCATTAGAACCAGTCATATCAGGGAGTAGAGATGGATGGTTGTTAGCTGGAGGTCAATTTTTTTCTTTTCTTTTTAACTTTTTATTGTGATTTGGGTGGAAGTTTACAGAGCAAGTTGGTTTTCCATTCATCAATTCACACACGTTTTTGTGACATTGATTGCAATCACCACAATGTAAAAACACTCTTCCCACTTCCTCCCTGTGTTTCCCATTTCCATTCATCCTTCTTTCCTCAGGAGCTCTGGTGGCATAGTGCCTAAGGCATTTGACTGCTAAGCAGAAGGTTGGTGGTTCAAATACACCAGCCACTCCGCAGAAGGAAGATTGGGCAATCTACTTCCATAGTGATACCGCCTCAGAAACCCAAAGAGGGGTCACTATGAGTCCGATGTGACTCACCAGCAGTGAGTTTGTTGTTGTTTTTCAGTTCCTCCCTTCTGAGCTTTATTCTAGGCAAATGCTATCCTTTTGATATCGTATAGTTGATTGTTTTCTAAAGAGTGCATACCTCAGTGGTGTTACTGTTCACTTTATAGGCCTGTCTATTGTTTGCTGAAAGTTGAGCCATAAGGATGAGTACAGTTCCAGGCTTGAAGCGTAGCTAAGGGCCATAGTCTTGGACCTCTACTAGTCTCTATTAGACCAGAAGCCTGGTCTTTTTATCATTTTGGGTTTTGTTCCAGATTTTTCTCTCACTCTATCTAAGACCTCCTACTGTGATCCTTTTTTAGAGTGGTCAGCAGTGATAATTGAGCACCATCTAATTCTTTTGGTGTCAGGATCATGGAGGCTAGGGTTCATGTGGTCTATTAGTCCTTTGGACTAATTGTCTCCTCACATATTTGATTTTCTTCACTCTTCTTTGCTCTGGCTAGGGAGGGACTAATAGTTGGACCTTAGATGGCTGCACGCAAGTTTTAAGACCCCAGTTGTTACTCACTCAAGTAAGGTACAAAATACTGTCTTTGTGGACAATGTTATGCTAACTGATCTTGATATCCCCTTAGACTATGGTCCTGAGCTCCCAAAGCCAGGGTGAAGGTCAACTTCTAACATAAAGAAGCCATCACACTTGAACAAACTAGACATCTTTCACATAAATATACCAAAAGAAACAAAAATATAACCACAAAATTATATAAACTGTGTGAATTACAGGTATGCCAAAGTTCCAAGAGCCACTATGGCAAAGATTTGTTTTTCTTAGAAGTTTGTCCCCTTTGCTTGTTATTTCTGTATTTGATTTACCTTTTCCATTGCCTTGGTAGTAAAAGAGCCAGCACTCTGTAATCATATAAGCTACATCCAGGATCATTCCCATTTGGGCCTTTCCCTAGAAACCAACATACATCCTCTGTGTGTATGACATTTGTTGAATAACTAGCAGAAAATCAATGGCCAACACACTCTCTAGATAAGTCTCTTCTGTTTTGTTTTGTTTCAGGATTTGTTTCTATGCTGCTTTTCTACTAAAAGTGGGAAAATAATAATCTCTTTGTTCATCTAAAAATGTCTCTTTGTAAATATTCTTCAAAAGCTCATAAGCTACTTGAGTGAAACTATTTCCCTCCCTCTTCCACCAAAAGCACAAAGATAACTTATTCCTTGATGAAATTATCGACTATACTCCCCATATGACTTTCTTCCATAGTAAGTAAATATTCCCTCAATAACAATGGATGTGGAATGGAATGAAAATGGAACAGCAGGAAGAATACAAAAATTCTCAAAGATTTAATAAAAGATTTCCAGGAGGACCTAAAGAGTCTGGTCTTATACAAATAGCACTAGCACTCAGTGAGTCACAAGAGTCCCCTGTCCCCTGTCCCCTGTCCTCACAGTGGGAAGGGTCTGCAGCATAGTAGGGTGTGGCCTCTACCTGAGGGTAATACCAGTTGCTAGTCAGTTGATTCTGACTCATGGTGACCCCAAGTGTGTCAGAGTAGAACTGCACTCCACAGGGTTTTCAATGGCTGATTTTTTTGGAAGTAGATGGCCAGGCCTTTCTTTCAGGTGCCTCTGAATAGACTCAAACCTCCAATCTGTCGGTTAACAGCCAAGCACATCAACCATTTGCACCATCATGACTCCTTCTCCTTGGCCAGATAGTCACAGATTGGAGACTATACTAAGCTGTGTCTCTTTACACTCCCAAAACAGAAACCGTACTCTGAGAAATAAGATCTGGTTGCATTTCAAAATCTGACTAACTTAGCCTAGGGGGAATAACTTAATACATTTTATAAAAATTTAAGTCTGAAGAACCCGAATTTTAGACTAACCTTCAAGAACCTTTTTTTTTTTTTTAAGTCACGTTCAAACGTACAGAAACTCAAACTAAATTTGCAAAAACCAAAAAAAAAACAAACAAACTCATTGTTATCGACTCAGGTCCAACTCCCAGCAACCCCTCCTTGGGTTTCTGAGGCAGTATCACTACGGAAGTAGATCACCCAATCTTCTTTCCAAGGAGTGACTAGTGGGTTTGAACCTCCAGCTTTCTGGTTAGCAGTCAAATGCCTTAGGTACTATGCTACCAGAGCGCCTAAATTTGTAAAAGTGGTCCTTAAAAGAATAAAGACAGGTAGAATAACAATAATTAATGTTTATGTTGTTGGTTTGTACATGACACTTTTAAGTAGGCTGACCAATTACCCTATTTTGCCTGGGACTCGGGGGAGTTCCTGAACATTGAACATCCTGTTTTAAAAGTGGGACAGTTCTAGGCAAACTGGGATGAGATAGTCACCCTACCTAATATGTATGATTCATTAATTTTCCAAAAGAGTTTAAATATCAATTGATCCGTAATTATTTATTAAGATCTGCTTATATCTGCCCAGGGGCTCTGGTGACATAGTACCTAAGGCATTTGACTGCTAACCAGAAGGTTGGCAGTTCAAACCCACCAGCCACTCCTCAGAAGGAAGGTTGGGCAATCTACTTCCGTAGTGATACCGCCTTGGAAACGCAATGAGGGGTCACTAGGAGTCAGATGTCATTCGATGGCAGTGAGTTGAGTATATCTGCCCAGTACTGTGCTAGCCACTATGAGACATACAGTAGGAAGTTGCCTAAAATTCTGTGACTCTTTCATTGTTCCCTGGGAGTTCATAATCTGACTTCCATAAAGTACTCAGTGACTGCTTACAAAACATTTCTTGTTTAGCAGGCACTGTGTTTGACACTTTGGATGCAAAGATGAATCAGGGACTGAGCCAGGCCTCAGAAAGTTACTGTCTTTGGGGGATGATGGGACAAAGATAAAAGACAACACAACTTGGTAAGGGTTACTATGGAGCTAGGACAAAGCACTGGGCTTGCACAACATAGCAGGATGCAACTAACTCTGCCTGTAGCTGTGGGCACATCCAACTATAGTGCCAGATAGCATTTGATACATTTCATGCAAGTAGTAGAGACTCAACAAGAGAGGAGAGCTTCATGTAGAAGATAAGAATGGGAAAAACAGGTTAAGATCTGATTATGACAGCTCATGAATTAAGGAGAAGTTTGGAGTTCCTTCTGTAGGAACCAGGAAGCCATTGGAAGATTTTGAGCAAGGAAGTGATACGATGAATATTATATTTTAGGAAGCCTAATTTGGGAAAAATCACAATCCAGGTATGCATTATTTAGAGGAGTTTCTGAATTAGTGAATCAAAACCAAGGACATTTTACTATATGTGAAAGAGAATATTAGAGACAGTCCTCCCCTTTTACTGCAGAATACAGCTTCTGGCTGAACGGAGAGAGGGAGAGGCTCTTGGCGTCTCCCTAAGAGGGTTGGGAAGTAGATGCACCTGCAGAGAAAGAAACTGGCCCCATTTCTACATAGAGAATCATGGCAGCCACGAATGAAAGGATTTACAACGTTTTTCCTCGACTAACAGCCATCTTATAATGGAGAAAGTAGCCTACAAGGAGAAACCAAGGAGACAAGCTCTTACAGCTTCACTTTCAAAATTTTGAAAAACAACCAGAAAAACGGTTGCAACTATGTGTGTCTAGACTGAATATAAAAAGAAGATAGAAAGAAAAAGCCTCTATGTCATTCCATAGCATAGATTCTTTCAAACTCCTTTCTCATAATCTATTTCCATTTCTAATTCTACCTGTACAAAATATAATCATGTCTGCTTATAATTACTTATGCATACATGAATACTAGTAAGTTAAACTTGTTCATATATTTACAAAGACAGTATGATACATAGTAGCTTAGAAATTGCTTCTTTTCCCTCTGATTTTAAATGTGCAACGAGTTTCTTTCTAAAACACATATTTGCAGATGTCACTTTAAACACTATTTTCTGAGATTATATTTTCCATGGAAAACAGATGTCTGCAATTATCCCTTTTTTGACCTCTGAGACTTATCAAAGTCAAATAGGTAATCATCCAATCAGACGGGCTATCATTATCAGAAGAAAAGTAATTATAATCTGAATATGTTTGAACATGATTATTATAAGCTTTAAACTGTTACACTTTTGATTGGGGCAGAATTGGAAGACATTATCACTTCATAATTCAAATGATGTAACTTCACTTGTTTTTGTCATTTAGAATGTGGAGAGCTAAATTTATTTAACAATATAATTCTTTAAACATGAACAAATTATGCAATAATCTCTTTAAAACCATGAGAATGCTTCTCAAAATCTTGACAGTGAAATTAGGGGAATTTTTTTTTTTTTTTTTTTAACTAGAGCAAATCAGAGCTCGAAGCTAAGCCCCATCAGAGCAGAACGCTTTAGGCAGACATGTTCATTTGACAGACATTTTGTGATCTGCGTGGTTCTTTTAAAGAGACCAGCTGCTGTCCTGCCTACCTGTGGAGGCTCTTACCTGGCTGGCCCCAAAACAAAAGAAGAACCAGGTCAAATACAGAAATGATGGGGCAGAAACGAATGAGAAAAGGTGCAAAGAAGATGTTTAAATAAAGAAGTGAATTCAATTCAAAACCACAACTGAGAATTTAAGTTTAGGGAAAAAAGCGTTTAAAACCTAGTGACTGATAGATAGAAAATGATCATTTTCCTTTGAAAGTTTTATAAAAGCTTGATAACTCAATTCTTCAGTCCACATGTTTGCTTGAGTGTTTGCTTAACTTGGTTAGATGTCATGATTTTTCTCCTTCATCTTTTCCAAGATTTATTCCTTTCATACTGTGTTTTGGAGGTGGCCTGCCCATCAGCTCAGCAAGGAAGAAGAGAGATGGCAGGGCATTCCTGGGGCTATCGCTGGGGTCTAAGCTAGCATTGAACTGGGGAACATGCACAAAAAATGAACACTTAGAGCTGTGTTCTAGAATTCGTGTAGCTTAGAGTTCAGCTGGAGCTCTGGTAGCGTAGTGGCTAAGGCACTTGACTGCTAACCAGAAGGCTGGCGGTTCAAATCCACCAACCACTCCTCGGAAGAAAGGTTGGGCAATCTACTTCCGTAGTGATACTGCCTTGGAAACCCAAGGAGGGGTCGCTATGAGTTGCGTCTGACTTGACAGCACATAACAACAACAACAAGAGTTCAGCTGCTAACTAAAGGTTGGCAGTTTAAACCCACCCAACAGCTCTGCAGGAGAAAGACTTGGCAACCTGTAAAGATTAGAGCCAATGGAGCAGTTATTCTGTCTATTCAGTTCTATTCAATTCTATTCTGTCATATGAGTCGAAAATGATCTTGGTGGTACCCAGCAACAACAACAAAAAGTGTTTGGCATTTGTGCACTTTGAGCATGACATAGGCTAAAAGTTAGAAATAGTAAGAGAAGAGCCTTTATAGGATTTGAAAGGTGCTGAATGGTTGTTTTTCCATAAGCACAGCACTTCTTAGAACAGTGGTTTAAGAGATGCCATTCAAGTTATAATTTTACTTTAGCAGAGTGAAGACCTGAGGCTGCCCCCCAAAAATAGCAGACTTGGTAAAAGCCAAATATGTACTTAATGGCCTTCCACCTGCCTTCTTTAAGTGCCCCTTCCTTCCTCTTGACTCACCTCCCTGTTCTCTTTTCCTTACTCTGCCTCTTCCATGCTCATATGTACAATCCATTCATTCAACAAAAAAAATAAATGTTAACATGGATCAAGCACTATGGATATTTTGTTGTAGGTGTCATCAAGCGGACTTTCAACTCACAGTGACCCCACATGACACACTAGAACTGCCTCATTGGATTTTCTAGGCTGTAATTTTTATCCAATCTGTTTGCTGAGCAAATAATACAAGAAGCTGGACTATATGAAGAAGAATATGGCATCAGAACTGGAGGAAGAATCATTAACAAACTGCAATACGCTGATGACACAATTTTACTTGCTGAAAGTGAGGATGATTTGAAACACTTACTGATGAAGGTTGAAGAATATAGTGTGCAGCATGGATTATATCTCAATATAAGGAAAACAAAAGTCCTCCCAACTGGACCAATAAGCAGCATCACGGTAAATGGAGAAAAGATTGAAGTTGTCAAAGACTTCACATTGCTTAGTTCTACAGCTGACGCCAATGGAAGCAGCAGTCAGGACATCAGATGACGTATAGCACTGGGAAAATCAGCCGCAAAGGATCTCTTTCAAGTACTGAAGAGCAAAGAGGTCTCCTTGAGGACTATGGTGCACCTGACACAAGCCATAGTATTTTCAATCACCTCATATGGATGTGAGACCTGGACAATGGACAAGGAAGACCAAAGAAGAGTCGATGCTTTTAAGCTGTGGTGTTGGTGGAGAATGCTGAAAGTACTATTGACTGTTAGAAGAACTAACAAATTTGTCCTGGAGGAAGTGCAGCTGGAATGCTCCTTGGAAGCAAGAATGGCCAAAATTCATCTCACATACTTTGGTCATGTTGTCAGAAGAGACCATTCCCTGGAGAAGGATGTCATACTTGGTAAGGTGGAGGATGGGCAAAAGAGGGGAATGTCCTCAACGAGATGGATTGACACAGTGTCTGCGGCAATGGGCTTAAGTATAGCAAGGATCATAGAGCTGGCGCAGGATCAGACAGTGCTTCGTTTTGCTGTGCATAGGGTCAGTGTGAGTCAGAGATGGCTCAATGGCACCTAACAACAACAAATTTTTATGGGAGCAGATCACCAGGTCTTTCTTCTACGGAGCTTCTGGGTGGGTTAGAACCACAAACCTTTTTATTAGCAGCTAAGTGCTTAACTATTGCACCAACAAACCCAAAAAACTAAACCAAACTCACTGCCATTGGGTCAATTCCAACTCATACCAACCCTTGTTGGGTTTCTGGGTGGTAAATCTTTACAGAAGAAGATTGCCCAGTTTTCTTCTGTGGAGTGGCTGGTGGGTTTGAACCACCAGGCTTCTGGTTAGCAGTCAAACGCTGTAGGCACTAACCTGTTGCCTTGAGTGGATTCCAACTCATAGCAACACTATAGGACAGAGACAGAGTAGAAGTGCCCCACAGGGTTTCCAAGGCTGTGATCTTTACAGAAGCAGACTGCCACATCTTTCTCTTGTGGAGCGGGTGATGGGCTCGAACCTTTGGCCTTTTGGTTAGTAGCCAACTATTTAGCCACTGTGCCCTCATGACTTCAGGTAGTGTTCCTTTATTACTCAGGGCATCAGCCTCTCAGGGGGTAGTGCCCAGGAATGTGAATGTTAAACTCCCCTGTTGACTGGGACACTCCTTGAGTATGAGAATGATGATGTAAGGTGTGATAGAGATAGTGAAGACTTGCAGGCTAAGCCATAGCAGGGTTGATCTGTGCTACTAGGATTCTTGCTGATGCCTTCAGGAACTTCATTACATAGGTATGTGCCCATTCATTAAACACATATACTCCCTGACATCAAGACTGAGCTGCACAGAAGTCTCCTATGCTCTGTCTAGTACTATGGAGGTTGTGAACTCACTGTTTTGTTTGTCCTTCTAAGGCAGAGATTCTGTTTGGTTAACATGATTAATGGTTTAGAACTCCGTATCCTTTCATCACATTTATTCAATCTGTATACTGAGCAAATAATCCAAAAGGCTGCACTATATGAAGAAGAAGGCAACATCAGGATTAGAGGAAGACAAATTAACAACCTGTAATATGTAAATGGTACAATCTTGCTTGCTGAAAGTGAAGAAGACTTGAAGCACTTATTGATGAATATCAGATACTACAGCCTTCAGTATGGATTGGACTTCACCACAAAAAAAAAGAAAAACCCTCACAACTGGACCAATAAGCAACATCATGATAATTGGAGAAAAGAATGAAGTTGTCAAGGATTTATTTACTTGGATCCACAATCGATGCCTATGGAAACAGCAGTCAAGAAATCAAATGACCTATTGCATTGGGCAAATCTGTTGCAAAAGACCTCTTTAAAGTGTTAAAAAGCAAAGATGTCACTCTGAAGACTAAGGTGCACCCAACCCATGACATGGTATTTTCAATTGCCTCTTCTGCATGTGAAAATTGGACAATGAATAAGGAAGACCAAAGAATTGATACCTTTGAATTATGGGGTTGGTGAAGCATATTGAAAGTACCATGGACTTCCAGAAGAATGAACAACTCTGCCTTGGAAAAAGTATAAACAGAAAGCTCCTCAGAAGGGAGGCTGATGAGACTTCGCGTCTCATACTTTGGTCATGTTATCAGGAGGGAGCAGTTCCTGGAGAAGAACATTATGCTTGGTAAATGTCAATGGACCAGAGGAAGAACCCTCAATAAGATGGATTGACACAGGGGCTGCAATGATGGGCCTAAAGACAGCAATGACTGTGAAGATGGCACGGAACTAGGCAGTATTTCATTCTATTGTATATATAGGGTCACTGTGAGCCAGAACCAACTCGATGACACCTAACAACAGCTCCATATCACCTAACACAGGGGCAGTGGTGGTTCAGTGATAGAATTATGGCCTGGTAGTATAGTGCCTAGGAGCTCTGGTAGCATAGTGCCTAAGGCACTTGACTGCTAACCAGAAGGCTGGCGGCTCAAACCCACCAGCCACTCCTCGGAAGGAAGACGGGGTGATCTACTTCCACAGTGATACTGCCTTGGAAACCCAAGGAGGGTCACTATGAGTCGGGTCCAACTCCACAGCACATAACAACAACAAGTGTAGTGCTTAAAGCATTTGACTGCAAACCAGAAGGCTGACGATTCAAACCTACCAACCACTCCTCAGAAGAAAGATAGGGCAATCTATTTCCATAGAGATACTACTTCAGAAACCCAAGGAGCAGTCACTATGAGTCAAATTGACTCAACAGCAATGAGTTTGGTTTAGTTTTTGAGGGTGAAGGTCCAGGTTTGACTCCCCAAGCACCTAAAGCACAGTGACACCTATCTGTCAGTGGAGGCTTGCATATTCTTACGAGCTTTGGTGGTGAAGTGCCTAAGGTATTAATTGCTAACCAGAAGATTGGCAGTTCAAACCCACCAGCCACTTTGTGGAAGAAAGATGGGGCAATCTACTTCCATAAAGATTTACTTCCTCAGAAACCCAATGGAGTTCGCTATGAGATGGAATCTACTTGATGGCAGTGTGTTTGGTTTTGGATTTTATGATGGTGAACAGATTTCAGTGACATCTTTCAGGCCTAAGAATTTGTAAGAAGAAAGGCCTGGTGATCTGATATACTTCTGAAAAATCTGCCAGTGAAAGTCTATGGATCACAACAGTCTGATCCTGTTGTGCAAGGGGTTGCTTTGGTCTCAACAGCAGCTAACAACAACAAAAACAATCACCTAGCACAGTGCTTGGCACAGTATGAGTACTCAAACAGCTAAATGAATAAATGAATAGCTGTCAACTTCAATTGCCAAGATCTTTGATGCTCTGTTCAGTCTGGATGGAAAGGAGCACTTGTGTGCTCTCTGTTGGTCACAGACTTTCCCAAACTAATGTATTAAATCAGAAGATATCACATTAGAAATTTCTATTCTCATTCTTCCTCTAAATTTCATCCAGCACAGGCATTTAGATTATGACACTATTTTTGGATGGAGATTTTTTTCTTGATATGTAGCCCATCATGGGTAATGTTTTGTACATGTATGCACTACTTCTGATGAATTTAATTTTTTAAAGTGGGTGGCATCCAGTTGCTTCCCCATTTTCTTCTTTTTCCTTCTAATACACTTTGAAGTTAACAAACAAACAAACAAAAAAAAAACAGTTGTCATCGAGTTGATTCCTACTCATGGCAATGTCACATGTTACAGAGTAGAACCAAACTCCATAGGGTTCTCTTGGCTATAATCTTTACAGAATCAGATTGCCAGATCTTTCCTCCATGGTGTCACTGGGTAGGTTCGAACTACCAACTTCTCAGCTAGTAGTGAAGCATAAACCACTTGTACCTTTTAATCCTTGATGTTTTTTTCTTTTTTTTATCAGACCTTACACATGAGCCTTGTGAACATATCATTTCCTATCTTTTCAGAATGTCCTTTCTCTTCAATTTTGCTTGCCCTTATTCTACCCAACCTTCAAAACTCACCAAACAAAAATTCTACTTTTCCACAAAGCCTTCCTTGCCCACTATAACTGATCTCTTTTTCCTCTAATTGCACAGTGTAATTATTTTATTGCTGCATAAAAATTTACCCCAAATTTTAGTGGCTTAAAATAACAACCACTTTATTCTATCTCATGATTCTGTGGGTCAGGAATTTGGGCAGGGATCAGCTGGCTGATCTGTTAAAAGAGGCATTGATGGAAGTAATTCAATGGTATGAAGCTGGTGAATGAGCTGGCTTGTAGGGCCCAAGACATATTCATTCACATATCTGAATCTTGTTGGGGATGACTTGATAGCTGGTCTCAGCTGGGTCTGTCAACTGGAGCTTCTCCATGTGGCCTTGCCAGCATGGTGACCTTAGTGTAGCTTAGAGTTCTAAGAAAGAGTGTTATAGCTACCAAAGTGAAAGCTGCATGGTCTTTTATGGCCTGGCCCCAAAATCCCATTTTGTCCCTTTTGTTGTACTCTACTCATGGAAGCACTCACAAGCCCACTCAGATATGGATATGGTTCACACATTTCGATGGGAAGAGTGTCAAGGAAATTTTTGGCCATGTTTTTGAATGGCCACAGCATAATTGGTTGCAGCCCTGTTTCTTGCAAAGGGAGTAGAACAGATGAGCAAATGACCCCTTAGACTTGATTATTTGATTCTGTTATTCTCTGTCCTGAGCTTTTTATTTATTTATTTTAAAGATCATTTATTCAACAAATACCTAATGAGTGATTATTAAGTGCCATTTTTCAAATTAAACAGACATAATGTGTGGTCTCATGATGCTTATATTCTACTTCAGGAATATGAGAAATACAGAGAAAATATGAGTAAAACAAAGAAAATTATTCAGGTCCTATTAAGTTCTAAGTGGAGAATAAAATGAGGTAACATGGCAACAGATAACTGTGGAAACTCTGTTAGATCAAATGGTCAAGGAATTTCTCATTGAGATGACATTTGAACTATATCTGATCCCACAGACTTTCTACAAGATACTTTGTCAAAAGCCCAAGATATTCAACAGTGAGGGTTTTTTGTTGACTTTATTTTTATTTTTATTGTGCTTTGGGTGCAAATTTACAAAGCAAATTTGATTTACATTCAACAGTTCATGTACATTTGACTTCATAGCCCCAATTACCATCCCCAACCATAAAAAACTCTCCTCCTCTCCTCTCCCTGTGGCTACTCCCTCCCTGTGCCCTTCTTTTCATTTATTTATTTATTTAAATTGTGATTTGGGTGAATGCTTACAGAGCAAATTCACTTTCCATACAGCAGCTTACATACACTTTGTCTCATGACATTGACTACCATTTCCCACAATACAACAGCTCTCCTCCCACTTCATTCCCATAGCTACTTCTTCCCTATGTCCTTCCCTCCATGCACTCCTGCCCTCTGAGCTGTCTCCCTGTGCATCCAAGGAGTTTATCTACCTAATGTAAATGTTCAGCTCATATGCCAGTCTTTTGTTTGGCTGGAAGACACAGGAGTGGGTTCAACTCCAGACCTGAATGGAAGCTAGGGGCTATAGTCTCAGTGGTTCCATCAGGCTCTATCAGACCAGCAACACTGTTCCCTTTTTTTTCCCAATGATTTTTAGTTTTGTTCCACATCATTCTCCTACTCTATCCAGGATCTCCTACATAAATCCCCCTCCGAGTGGTTGACTGTGGTAGCCGGGCACCATCTAGTTCTTCTGGTCTCATAGTCATGTAGGCTGAGAATCACATGGGGTACCAGTCACTTGGATTAATTGTTTCCATGCATCTTTGGTTTTCTTCATTTTTCTTTGCTCTGGATGAGGAGAGATCCATCGTTCCATCTAGATGGCCACTTTCAAGCTTTTAAGATTCCAGTCGCTACTTACCAAAGTAGGATGTGGAACAATGTTTTGTGTGTTATGTTATGCCAATTGAGCTGGATGTCCCCTGCAACTATGCTCCTGAGCCCACAGGTCCAATTGCTCCCTCCCTCTGGGTAGCTGGCTGTGGCCAAGAAGTGACTACAACCTTGTCCCTTGTCAGCTCTACAATTGTTTGGGTTACTTAGTACCACTCTGACAAGAATATACCACAAATGTGATGGCCTTAACAAACAGGAGTTTATTCTCTTACAGTTTGGATTAAGTCCAAGTTCAAAGTGCCAGGCTCAAGGGGCCTGGGTGAAAGCTCCTCAACCTTCGGCTCCAGCTCTGCCTCCTGTCCCCGGCCCACTGGAGCTAGAGGCATTTCTTCACTCAGACAGCTGCTGGCTGCTGAGGTTGAGAAGCCCAAGGTTGACAAGTAAAAAGGCACAGTCCCAATGTTATCAAACAACAAGTCAGGTCATTAATTTAAGTCCATTGTAAGTCCCCAGGT
>NW_006921663.1:1673744-1690182 GCF_000298275.1 Orycteropus afer afer
TATGGATATTATCCTAACACTGACAGCATTGTACTTCAGGACAGATCTTGAAATATCCTTTGTGATGATGAATGCCATGCCATTCCTCTTCAAACTGTCATTCCTGACATAGTAGACCACAGGGTTGTCTGATTCAAAATGGCCCAAACCAGTCCATTTCAGCTCACTAATGCTGAGGATATCAATATTCATGCATTCAATTTCATTTTTTACAACTTCCAATTTTCCTAGTTCATACTTCGTACATTCCATGTTCCAATGATTAATGGATGTCTGCGGCTGTTTCTCTTCAATTTGAGTGGTGACACATCAGCAAATGGAGGTCTCGAAAGCTTTACCTTATCCTTAGGTCTAAGGCTGGGTTTACTCAGATGATGCAGCTCTTTCCCAGTGCTATTTTGAGAGCTTTCTAACCTAACCAGACCATTCATAAGGTTGCACGGTAATGTATCAAACAGTGTTTCTTTGCTATTCATAAGGTTTTCCTCGGCCAATTCTTTGAGAAGTGGACAGCCTCTTCCTTCTTCCTAGTCTGTCTCATTCTGTAAGCTGGGCTGATACCTGTGCACCATGTGCATCCCACTGGGTTTAAAACACCAGTGGTTCAGCCTCAAAACTCACATCAACACATCACCATGGGAGGACAAACTGACAGACAAGTTTGTCTCCCTGTTGGAAACCTCTCATACCACTCTTACCTGGGTCCCTGCGGCTGACTCCTCCTCTGTCCGGATTCCTGGACATTTAAATCCTCTTTCTCCTGCTCTCCCACCCTGCTGCTTTCGGCGTGCCTGAGTTCCCTCTCCTCACCTGGATCCCTGCAGCTGACTGCTCCTCTGTCCGAGTTCCTGCCTTTTAATCCCCTTTCTCCTGCTCTACCTTCCTGCTGCTTTTGGTGTGCCTGGATTCTCTCTCCTCACCTGGATCCCTGCGGCTGACTCCTCCTCTGTCCAGGTTCCTGGCTTTTAATCACCTTCACGAAAGCAATCAGGGTCGTGATACTTTCGATATCTAACAGGATCACAGTGACTTTGGCAGACACCGAAAGCACGATCATTTCCCTGCCGGAAGCTACTACTGGTATCAGCCTACTGGTAGAGAGGGCAGAGGGTGGAGGCAGCTGCAAATGTGATGAACATGGGTGTGTATATATCTGTTCTTGTCCTGTTTCTCACTTCTTTAGGATATATACCTAGTAATGGAATGGCTGGGTCATATGATATTTCTAATTCCAACTTTTTAAGGAATCCCTGTGCCTTTGTTATCTATGCATCCCAGCTTTCTGTCTGTGTGAATGCTGCCCCTGTTGTGTGTCAAGGCTGATTGATCTAAGGGGTGCATCTCCCTAGAGTAGGTGGGTGCATCACCCTGGGCTAGGTGTTCTTCTTGTAGATCTTTCTACTGTGGGGCTGAGAGCCAATCCATGGGAGTAAGTCCACTGAGCTTTTGATGTTGAATCCTCTCCTCAAATATATCATTGCCAAACAGGCAGCTTCCTACTATTTTCTCCATTGCATGATGGTGACTTGGAATAAGTATCCATATGCCTGTCAGAATGCCCTAATGCAGTAAAAAACCTCAGTGAAACGCCCTTTCCAATTGCAGGTTCATTACACAGCATGAAAAATTACATCCCTCAAGGACACAATCCTTAATGACATTTCTCTTTCCCATTGTGCCTATGATACAAGCATGTTCCTTGTCCCCAGTGTGGGGATGAGACCCTGTTCAGCTAGATTCAAGCTTGATGCTCTGTTGTCTCTCAGCAGAGGCACCAGACATCTGAATGACGCCTCCTCTTCCGTCTCCAGGGCTGCCCTCCCTCTGTGCTCCTGGGCTCTCTGACCAGCTCATCATGTCAGCAGGAGCTAAGTGATGACCTCAGCAGCAGGCAAGGATTATTTTGGTTGCATTACTCTCTGCAATTATCCAAAAGGGAGAGCACAAAGTCGTTTAAAAATGCAGCTTGTGCTCTTCCAGAACAACAAAGGACCTCATGGAAATCTTTTATTTTAAAACTGACATAACAATGCTATGCTTTATTCAGTTTTTATCACTTTATCATAGTTTCTTAGCAGAGACCCAAGTGGTTTGGCTGGGGCAAGGGGGAGAATGATAATGATTCATTTGTATACATTTGTCCTGGTGGGAATTTGATGTGGTCAGGAAATTAGAGAAACATTACATTAGGGGCACTCACCACATTATTCTCTGTTCTATTTGAAACCAGACACAAGGTACAATTGTTGTTGTTGTTAGGTACCATTGAGTAGTCTCTGACTCATAGCAACACTATGCACAGCAGAATGAAACACTGCCTGGTCCTGCACCAGCTCCATGATCCTTGCTATACTTGAGCCCATCACCACAGCCACTGTGTCAATCCATCTCGTTGAAGGCCTTCCTCTCTTTCGTCGACCCGCCACTTATCAAGCATGACATCCTTCTCCAGGGAATGGTTCCTTCTGACAACATGACCAAAGCAGGTGAGACATAGTCTGGGCATTCTCACTTCCAAGGAGCATTCCGGGTGCACTTCCTCCAGGACAGGTTCATTAGATCTTTTAGCAGACCATGGTACTTTCAGCATTCTTCACCAACACGACAGCTCAAAAGTTTCTATTTTTCTTCAGTCTTCCTTATTCATTTTCCAGCTCTCACATGCATATGAGGCGATTGAAAATACCGTGGCTTGTGTCAGGCTTACCTTAGTTTTCAAGGAGACATCATTGCTCTTCACCACTTGAATGAGGTCCTTTGCAGCCAATTTGCCCAGTACTGTATGTCATCTGATGTTTTAACTGCTGCTTCCATTGGCATCGGTTGTAGAACCAAGCAATATGAAGTCTTTGACAACTTCAATCTTTTCTCCATTTATCATGATGCTGCTTTAGGTCCAGTTGTGAGGATTTTTGTTTTCTTTATATTGAGATATAATCCATAGTGCAGACCGTATTCTTCAGTCTTCATCAGTAAGTGCTTCAAGTCATCCTCCTTTTCAGCAAGCAAAGTTGTGTCATCACCATATCGCAGGTTGTTAATGATTTTTCCTTCAATCCTGATGCCACGTTTTTCCTCATATAGTCCAGCTTCTCAGATTATTTGCTCAGCATACAGATTGCATAAGTATGGTGAAAGGATACAACCCTGGTGCACTCCCTTCTTGATTTTAAACCATGCAGTGTCCCCTTGTTCTGTTTGAGAAACAGCCTCATGGCCTTTGTACAGGTTCCTCAGGAGTACAATTAAGTGTTCTGGAATTCCCATTCTTCTCAATGTTACCCATAATTTGTTATGCCTTTGCATAGTCAACAAAACACAAGTAAAGATCTTTCTGCTATTCTTTGCTTTGAGCCAAGATCCATCTGACATTAGCAATGATATTCCTCGTTCCACATCCTCTTCTGAATCCAGCTTGCATTTCTGGAAGTTCACTGTCAATATACTGCTGTAACCATTTTTAAATTATCTTCAGTAAAATTTTACTTGTGTGTGATATTAATGATACTGTTTGATAATTTCCACATTCTGTGGTATCACCTTTCCTTGGAATGGGTGCAAATATGGATCTCTTCCAGTCAGTTGGCCAGGTTGCTGTCTTCCAAATGTCTTGGCATGGCCTAGTGAGGGCCTCCATTTGTTGAAACATCTCAATGGGTATTCTGTCAATTCCTGGAGCCCTGTTCTTCACCAGTTCCTTCAGTGCAGCTTTGACTTCTTCCTTCAATACCATTGATTCTTGATCATATGTCACCTCCTGAAATGGATGAACATAGACCAATTCTTTTTGGTACAGTGACTCTGTGTATTTCTTTCATCTTTTTTTGATGCTTCCTGCATCATTCAGTATTTTGCCCATAGAATCTTTCAATATTGCCACTCGAGGCTTAAATTTTTTCCTCAGTTCTTTCAGCTTGAGAAATGCTGAGCATGTTCTTCCCTTTTGGTTTTCTAACTCCAGGTCTTTGCATGTTTCATTATAGTAATTGGCTTTTTCTGCTTGAGCTGCTCTTTGAAATCTTCTGTACAGCTCTTTTATCTTGTCATTTCTTCCATTTGCTTAAGCTACTCTTCATTCAAAGGCAAGTTTCAGAGTCTCTTCTGATATCCATTTTGGTGTTTTCTTCCTTTCTCATCTTTTTAATGACCTCTTGCTTTCTTCATGGGTGATGTTCTTGATGTCATCCCACAATTCTTCTGGTTCTCGGTCATTGGTGTTCAATGCATCAAATCTATTCTTTAGATGGTCTCTAAATTCTTGAGGGATATATTCAAGGTCATATTTTGGCTCTTAGGGACTTGTTTTAACTGTCTTCAACTTCAAATTGAACTTGCATATGATCAGTGGATGGTCTTTTCCATGATCAGCTTCTGGCCTTGTTTTGGTTAAAGATATTGAGATTTTCCATTGCCTCTTGCTACAGATGTAGTCAGTCTGATTCCTGTGTACTCCATCTGGCAAACTTCGCATGTATAGCTGCCATTTGTGTTGTTGAAAAAAAGGTGTTTGCAATGAACAAGTCGTTGGTCTCGCAAAATTCTATCATGTGATCTCCAACGTTATTTCTGTCACCAAGGCCAGATTTTCCAACTGCCAGTGATTTTTCTTTGTTTCCAACTTTTACATTCCAGTCACCAGTGATAATTAACACATCTTGATTGCACGTTCAGTCAATTTTCGATTGCAGAAGTCTATAAAAATCTTCACTTTCCTCATCTTTGGCTTTAGTGGTTAGTGTGCAAATTTGAATAATAGTAGTATTAACTGGAGGAGCTCTGGTAGCACATAGTGCCTAAGGCACTTGACTGCTAACCAGAAGGCTGGCAGTTCAAACCCACTGGCCACTCCTCGGAAGGAAGATGGGGCAATCTACTTCCGTAGTGATACTGCCTTGGAAACCCAAGGAGGGGTCGCTATGAGTTGGGTCTGACTCGGTGGCACACAACAACAACAACAGTATTAACTGGTCTTCAACGTAAAATAGTAAATGGCAATTCAGTGATTCATGAGCTCCCACTGGAGCATCTTGGTCATTTGTAAACTGAGGTGACATAAGCTTTCTCCTGCCTCTAGTATTCTTGGTGCTCCAAATTTGATGAATTCTTTAGCTCATACCTACCCTCCACTCAATACTTCCATTAAAATCCTTCTCTTAAGGCAACAGTAATTGTGGCTCTGGAAAGGATGACCAAACAAGACAAACACTCAGCTGAACTGAAGACCCTTCACTTTCCAAAGTACCTCTCCTAACAAGATGTTTCCCATCCTGGGCCCTTAGCAGCAATCTCCTGAATCAGAGCCGGCCAACTCCTGAGGCCAGTATATCAAGAAGGATCTAACCAGGAAATGGAAACCACTGGAGTATTAGAAATAAAAGGGCTTTGATGCAGGAATTGATTACACAAAGGATGGAAGAGCTGAGAGGCCAGCCAGGAGGTGGTGAGGAATCTAGAAACTGCAGAGATAGGAAGGTGAATCTGCAGGAGGGCAGAAGAAAGAAGGTTGGACCCTAGAGCTCAGGGTCAGTGTCATGTGTTGGAAGCTGGGACCGTTTCCACTACCCAGGGAGTCAGGACAAAGATAGAGCCCTTCTCATAATTAATTCTTCAAAACTTATCCAACAAGAAGGTGTCCTTGAGACTGTGGTTCAGGCATGAGTAGGCCTTGACAAAGTACCGCAGTGAGAGGAGTCTTTCTGCCTAGCTGCCTTGTCTTCCCACAGGAAAGGAGGATAGAAAGCCCAGAAAAAGAGAATTTTCTGCAGTGATCTTGCTTCTATGGAGAGAAAGGACAGGTGTTCCCAAATAGAAAAGAAAAGGTGGTTGTCTGATTTGAAGTTTAGTATTCTTTGAGGCATTTTGTTTTCTTTTGTGGTCATGCTAAATTTGGTTAACCTTACAGACAAAGATTTGACAGATTGATACTTCCTAATCATGAACTCCACCACCCATCTGTCAGTTTGTCATACTGTGTGAGCTTCTGTGTTGTTATGATACTAGAAGCTATGCCATCAGAATTTCAAAGATCAGCAGGGTCACTCACAGTAGACAAGTTTCAGCAAGGCTTCCAGACTAAGACAGACTAGGGAGAAAAGCCTGGTGATGTGCTTTTGAAAATCAGTCAATGAAAAACTCATGGATCACAACAGAACAATATCTAACTTGCTTGCTTTGGACACATCTTCAGGAGGGATCAATCACTAGAGGAGGACATCATGTTTGATGAAGGAGACCCAGTGAGGAGAAAGGAGACAGCTAGTGAGATAGATGGCACAATATCTGCACAATAGATTCAGATATGCTGGTGATTACCAGGATGACACAGGACCAGGCAAAGTTTCATTCTGCAGTAATAAGTCGCCATCAGTTGGAGTCGCCTTGATGGCAGCTAACCACAATCATGATCTAGATTTCAAGATTTCTGAAGGCAGGTGCAGGCTATACATCACAATATAAATATTGAAATACTTAACTGAGAGATGACAGGGCAAATTTGAACCAGGTGAAATACGTCTTTTGAGTTCTGATTTGCCTGTCTCAGGGGCCAATTTCTGGGAATACAATTATGTTTATGTTGAGCTTGGTACTAAAAACTCATGGTTCTCAAACCTAACAGAGTCAACACCTCCTTTTATAATGAGTATTTTGTAATGCCCCTTTAATATCATGAATAAAATTAATGAATATAACTTGATCTCACACATTTCAAAAAGAAATCAGTGCCATTCTTAGACTTACATGAAAGATTGAAAAGTTATTTATGATAAAATTAGATGCAATTCAATATGTAAATACTCAGGCATGGCAGCACTAGAAGTAACAATCAAGAAGTGAGATGCTTCACCTATGCAGAGAGACACCACGGTTATAATAGTTACAAATGCAGCCGATCCACGTGGTTGTATTTGCCATCAGTGACACGATTTTATGAAATAGTGGACAACTCTTAATAGCCCTCTGAACAAAACAGAATATAATCTCCTTTATTTATATGGTAATAGAAAATTTGGTATACATTAAAACAATGCAAAAATATCTTATGTAAATTTTTAAAAACAGAGTTAAGGTCTAAGTTCAGATAATATTAATCAGTTTTTCTTTGGGTGGGGCATAGATTTATCCAGTAGAACACTCAAACATCATGTGGAATACAAGATAACTTTTTGTTGTTTGTTATTGGGCTACACCCACTCAATACCAGTAGTATCCCCTATCTTTGTGACAGACTTAAAAAAAAAAAAAAAAATCCCACCCAAATTTCCAGAATGCCTTTAAGTGCATTGAAAACCACAGCTCTAAAATGTTTATCATCAGTGTCAGCATCACATGGCTAATATTTTTAGGTGTTTTCTAAGTGTAAGAACAGTTCTAAGAGCTTTATATATGTTGTTATGTGTACTATGATAATTTCTATTTACATATGAGGAAACTGGGGCACAAAGAAGTTAAATAAATCACTCAAGGTCACAGAGCAATGGCATGGTGGAGCTGGGAGTCAAACTTAAGGAGTCAAGAATCCCGTTACCCATTATCACTTTGCTTCCCTGTTTGTGAGACTTTTTTCTTTTATCCACCCCCCAACCCCAGCTGTTCCTTACTGAGCCATCTAGGACCGATAACATGGTGAAGACCTTCAGATAATCACAGAAGACTCTGTTTACTTGTTCTGTCTTGTTTCTCTTCCTAGGCATAAAAATCTAGCAGTAAGATTGCAGCTGGCTCTCAAAAGCACCCTCCGAGCTCAGCTCTCAACTCACCTACTTTATCTCTTCTGATCTTGCTTTTCATCCATGGGCCACTGACTTATTGCATCCACCCATGCCATATGATAACTAAACCCAGTAAAAGAAACACAATTTACTGTCTTCCTCCTGCTTTTCCAATTATTCCATTTGAGCCTCACTAATCGTCTCTTCACCTCTCCTCACCTCACGGAGCTCTTCCGTTTGCTCTGTCAGACCACTGGGTATAGCTATGATAACCAGCTTTTACTCCCAGTGTCATCTCAAACAAAGGTCCGCTCCACCAAATGGGATGTTTCAGAAGCGATTAGCTCACCTCTCACCCACAGTTGCTCAGCTTGTGGCTCAGTGAGGGTTTCTGAGAGCAGATCTAGAATGCACAGTTGTCTTGCTCACTGCTAACCCCTCTTTCAGCTCTTCATTAGCAAATTCTACTTGGCTTTTGTATGTGAGTTGATTGTAGGCTCTCTAACACCGATGGTTCTAAATTAAGTTGTGCAAGACAAGGTCTTCTTTTCCTCTGGGGAATGTGATGTCAAGTAAATAAACATAAGTCACAGGGTCCTTGAAATCTACAAGTTACTCTGGCAATGATCTCCACTAGGACTTCATCCAAGGACAACATTCAGTTGTATATGATATTTTGAAGAGACACAAATGCATTTGAACAGTATCATGCACATGATTTTAATTTGCATCTGCCTGTAATGGTTACACTAAGGGAATTTTCAAATCAACACTGTGAAGTTTTTCCTTCTGTTCCCAATTCCTATTCAAGTAGACACTATCATTGAGCCCAATGCTCTGTATCAGAAAGGAAGAGAGAGAAGAGGTGAAAAGACAAGAAAAGAGAGCAAGCAAAGTGTACGTACACTGTGGGGCAGTTTTGAGATTACAGTTTTAACTCAACAGGCCATTTTGAACTACTTGAAACCTGAGAGAAAACCCAGTCTTCTAGAGAGAGCATCTAATTCCAGTCAAGTAACAATCAGAATCTGTGATGTTTTCCTACATCACCATGCAGGACAAATGTCCAAAAAGCCAAACCTATTGCCATTGGTTCAATTCCAACTCATAGGGACCTTTTAGGACAGAGTAGAACTGCCCCATAGAGTCTCCAAGGCTGTACTCTTTTTGGAAACATACTGCCACATCTTTCTCCTACAGAATGGCTAGTGGTTTCAAACCACTGAACTTTGGGTTAGCAGTTAAGTACTTTAACCATTGCACCACCAGGGCAGCTACCTATTAAAAAAGTACCCTGTTCTCTTTCTTTCCTTTCCTTTCTTCTATTTCCCTTCCCCTTTCCCTTGACTAAAACAAACACAAAGACATTAATATGATATTAAGAAGGTTTTCTCTCACAAGTCTTGCTGAGATATTGACCAGCCTACTGGAAATACTTTAACCTCATCAACCAAGAAACACAAGGGAAACATAAAATATACTTTGTTATATCAGCAAATAAAATAATATTCTAATTCATCTTTCAGACTTTACAAGTTCAGGTTCTCAGTGAAGCAATATGATACTTCAAGTCATCTTTCATGAGTTTCAGTTCCCCTTCTCCTGCCTGCTGAACTCTTCTGACAACAGAACACAGTTTTGTAACTTCAAACACCATCAGTATCTCTTGCCTTTACCTCTTTCCAAGCTCTGGGCACACATTCTAACTACTTGTTGGCCATCTTCACCAGGACGTTCCTCAACATCTCTAACTGGTCTCCTCAAGGCAAAGCACCACTCATTTCCCATCCCTTCCATGATGCCAACTCCCCTGATATTAATCCTGCCTGGAAGTAAGCCAATTGTATATTTGCTCATATTCTGTATTGTGCCATGGAATTTATTTAATGGTGTATCTCTACACCAGACCGCAAGCACCTTAAGGGGAGGGCCTGTGACTGATTCATCCTTACAGTCATCACATCATTTAGCACATTGGAATACTCATGAAATATTTATTGCAAGAATGGAGAGTCTTCAGGGTTGGGGGTAGTGAAATCAAAAGGATGCACATGATTGGAGAAGGACTGCAGCACTGTCATGGCAAAGTCTAGGCTATCGTTCAAACAGAACAAGGGGACACTGCATGGTTTAAAATCAAGAAGGGAGTGTGTCAGGGTTGCATTCTTTCTCCATACTTATTCAATCTATATGCTGAGCAAATAATCCAAGAAGCTGGAATATATATGAAGAGCAATATGGCATCAGGTTTAGAGGAAGAATCATTAACAACCTGAAATACACTGACAACACAACTTTGCTTGCTGAAAGTGAGGATGATTTGAGGCACTTACTGATGAAGTTTGAAGAATACAGTCTGCAGTATGGATTCCATCTCAATATAAAGAAAACAAAAATCCTCACAACTGGACCAATAAGCAGCATCATAATAAATGGAGAAAAGATTGAGGTTGTCAAAGAATTCACATTGCTTGGTTCTACAATCAATGCCAATGGAAGCAGCAGTCAGGACATTAGAGGATGCATAGTACTGGGCAAGTTGGCCATGAAGGAACTCTTTCAAGTGCTGAGGAGCAAGGATGTCTCCTTGAGGACTAAGATGCGCCTGACACAAGCCATGATGTTTTCAATCACCTCATATGCATGTGAGAGCTGGACAATTAATAAGGAAGGCCGAAGAAGAATTGATGCTTTTGAGTTGTGGTGCTGGTGAAGAATGTTGAAAGTACCATGGACTGCTAAAAGAACTAACAGATCTGTCCTGGAAAAAGTGCAGCTGAAATGCTCCTTGGAAGCAAGAATGGCAAGACTTCGTCTCACCTACTTTGGTCATTTTTTCAGAAGGGACCACACCCTGGAGAAGGATGTCATGCTTGGAAAGGTGGAGGGTCGACAAAAGAGGGGAAGGCTTTCAACGACATGGATTGACACGGTGGCTTTAATGATGGGCTCAAGTATAGCAAAGGTCATGGAGCTGCATGGGATTGGGCAGTGTTTCGTTCTGCTGTGCATATTGTTGCTATGAGTCGGAGACGACTCAATGGCACCTAACAACAACAACAACAGGACATGGGAAAGGGGAATCATGTCTTCTTCAAAATGTCTTACTGAGTGCTAGTCATGCTGAATGGAAAGCTGTTGGAGTGGTGGAACAATGGCATTTTCTTTTCTTTAGCCTTCAAGGCACAAACTCGGTAGCCAGAATATGTTATGTAGACACTGTTTCTTAGTGTCATGGAAACCTAGCCCAAGTCCCTGACCCTAATGAACTTCCACAAACATGTGTAATGTCTAAGAATTTTGGATGAAAGCTGATAGCTCATTACCATCATCATCATAGTTTTTTTGTCTTTCCCACTAAACTATGAGGTAGAACAAGAATCTATCTTATTGCACAGTTTATTGATCTTTATAACTATGATGTCTGGCCCCTAGGTGCTCAATAAATATGTTGAACATCAAGTGTTTCTTAGAGCTTAATATACTGTTGTTGTTGTGTGCCATTGAGTTAGTTCACTCATAGTGACCCTCTAGGATAGAGTAGAACTGCCCTATAGAGCTTCTCAAGTTGTAATCTTTATGGGAGTAGATATCAAGTCTTTTCTCCTGTGGAGTGGCTGGTGAGTTCAAACTGCTGGCCTTTTAGTTAGGAGCTGAATGCTTATAGATGAGATTGAAAATACTCATATAAAGGCACAAAATTACAAATTAAAATTACCGAAAAGCTGTTTTAAAATGCCCACAAAATTTATCCTAGAATTAATATGCTTAAACTAAATTTTTAAAAATTCAATTAGAACAATTTTCCTTCAGAGTGTGTTCTATAGACCACCTAGATCAGAGTCCCATGGGAGGTAGGTAGGTAGCTAGGTAGCTAGACACAGACATAAAGATAGATATTTCCACCTCTCTGTGATAGGGTCTGGGGACCTACATTTTTGACAAGCACCGTAGGGGTTTCCAAGGTAAACTAAATTTTAGGATGTGATCTGGAGTGAGAAGTGAGAGAACTGTCATGGGAAAAGTTATTGCAGCTCTGAAACTCAGTTCTTCAAAAGATTCAAGGAATTCTATCCCTAAAACATGTAGTAGATATTTTTTATCTTGTATGGTTTAGATCCAGGAAACTGGACAAGATGGCCCCAGAAGATTCTTTCTAAGTATATATTATGCAACATACATTCCCTATCATCTCTTTAAATTCAACATCCACAGGAGCAAAAAGCTGGGTCTTTTCTCTGCTGCTGATGAAAAGACTTGACTTGTTTGTCTTCCTTTTTAGGGTTCTTAATTTTTTTTCTTCTGTTAAATAAATCCCATATCCTTAAACACTTAGTGAAATACACATGCAATATGCTTTGGGAGAAACTTGGATTATGCATCAACCATATGTGAGGAGCTTACCACCTAGGTAGGACATGTGACAAGAAGTAAGCAAATGAAAGTTAGGAAGCAATGCAAAACACTACAAGAAAAGTTATGATGTTGTGTTTGTTGGATGCACTAAATGAATTATTTAAAAGAAAAATAACATCTGGGTGTTTTGAGGAGAGTGATAATCTCAAGCTGGGAGTGGTATTTGAGCTGAACCTCAAAGAATGGTAGAAAGGAATAAGAAGGACATAGCCAGAAGTTGGAATGACATGAGAAAATTCTAGATGAAGAAGAGTAACTCTGATATGAGTGGTGATTTAGTCAAGAAAGGTGGAAAAATAGAAGAGTTAGTTAGAGATCTGGTTGTTTTGTGTGTGGAGGGTGGACTGTACGTATTTCCATGCCAAGAGAATCTTGGGCGTGTTCTTGTAGGGATTTAGGTCCAATTTTTGTTTGTTTGTTTGTTTTAAGAGAAGTATTTCAACAAGAATAATCAGATGGCGGTTTACGATGGTCTTTAAAAAGAAAAGATGTGAAGTAAGTAAACCAGTTAAAGAGCTATTGCAATGTGCCAGACATAAGGTAAAAAGATCTTAACAAGGCTTATAGTCTAGTAGGAATGAAAAGAAAGAAAAACACAAAGGATATTGCAAAGTGAAAACAGGACTGACAGAAGTTAGTGACCAATTGGAAATTGGGTGCAAGAGAGAGAGTGACCACAGACGCGTATCCTTTTTAATCTTGTAAGTATTGATCCCTGGTTGGCTGTATCCAACCTTTTGTAGACAAAGCTGTTTCCTTTGTGTCAAAGCCCTGCTGATGCATTTTCTATTAACTTTTATAAGCTTCAGTCAAACCTGTGTGCATATTCAGGGATTTCTTTTTTGGGTTCTAATGCAAGCTATTGCCAGAGATGTGCAATTATACTTACTGAGAGCAAATAGAGAGCCTGGCAAAATCCAGGCCTTTGTATGAGTGTAAGTCATATCTTGGCCCAACTACCTTTTAGTGAAAGTGTTCTGGATCAGTTGTAAGAAAGTAACTGGGGGGGAGGGGGGGGAGAAGGCAATCCAAAAATGAAAGAACTCACAATTCTTTAATTGATGATAGATAGACAGATAGAGTGCTGCAGTGAATTTTTTATTATGTCCCTTGTAGCCTAAGTCTTTATGACTCCCACTAAATGATTGTGTGGGACTATGCAAATACAGTGTTTATGGCCCACCAAGGGGATAGGACAGCCTGCTATGAATGCATATAAGGTAAGTGGAACCCCTGTGAGGGTGTGATCATGCAAATAGAAACCTAAGAAAGGGATTTGTCAGCTTTATCATCACCCTAGGCTTAAAAAAGAGTCATTTCCAGAGTAAGGGGGGGGATCTCATTACCACCAAGAAGAAGAGACAGGAGCAGAGTGTGTCCTCTGGACCCAGGGTCCTTGCACTGAGAATGTCCTATACAGAAAGAGAGAGAGTTGTAACACCAGAGATGTCATGAGACGTCACAAGACTTGAGAAGCAGTGGCAGAGAAGATGACAGCAGCAGAACCAGAAAACTGGCATGAAATGGCACAAGGACTTTCAGCTTACAAAGCAAGGTGGTTACAGTAGGCTTCCAGACCCACAGATTGAGAAAGCTGAGCACCTTCAAGCAAAAGGCTTGCTGCAGGAGTGGGGTGCCTCTGGACACTTGTTGATAGAGCTAGGCTTGCAGGCCCTTGGAGAGAGAGGGCCGAGTGCCTTCAGGTCAAGACTTGGTGGACTGAGGTGCTTCCAGGCACCTAAAGAGCTTTATAACTCTTAATCCAGTATGGCAGAGACTGGGCTGAGGGGACAGGGGACCAGAGAAAGACCTGCATGCAGGCATGGCTGAGAAGAGGCTGTCCTGGCCTAAAAACTGTATCCTGGGTCATTCTTGACCCTGAATTGTAACCTGCTACTTCCCTAATAAACTCCATAGCTGTGAGAATGGCCTGTGAGATCTGTACGACCATTGCAAGGAACTATCGAACCCAGCAGCAGAGTCGAGAGTGCCATGAGAGTGCTGGCTGGTGTCAGAATTGGTAAAAAGATTGGAGAGAGGATGTATGTCTGACCTCTGCTTCACAGCAATCAACCTTGGGCTGTTGATGCTACTAATGATTCTCTTCCTTCTTTGTGAAGTTAGGCAAGGAGCTCTGACACCGTCACCATGTCATTTTGATGGATAGGTAGGTAGGTAGATAGTAGATATATAGAAGAATTATGATTAAGAGGAAATGGTCAGCACATACTGTGTGCCAAAATTTCAAAAAACTGAACTGTAGTTCCTACACTGGATTTAGTTTCCAAGAGCAGAAAATGCAAGCTTTTTTTGTCTTACTCAATAACTAAGAAAGAGAAGAGAAAGCAGGCCCTGAGGCTTTTGAGAGAGATTCATTGTGATCCAACTTGGACATCGTCTAAAAGGGGTTCTTCCGCTTCAATGATGAATGTCTAATAAAGTTTGAAAATAAGGAACTTGAAGTAATGAGGTCAAATGAAAGCAAAGTTGACATGTCATTGGCCTTCCATTCCAGAGACAAGATAGTCTTTTTATCTATGGATTGTGTCTTATCTGGCGGGGGAAGAAAATGTCTTAAAATTCCCCTCAATCAAAAATCAGATGTTTGAAGGAGATAGAAAGTTATCCTACAGAGTTGGGAGCAGAAGATGGCCTCAAGGAAAACCAAGGAATGCTGCAGAAAGTGGTTGATAAGCACTTCTGGACAAAGGGATGCGGTGAAACTTTAGATTATAAATGGGTAAAAGCTGGGAAGAAGCAACTTGTAAATAAACATGCCATCATAGCCAGGAAAAAGGAATCATTTCCTCATCTGAGTCCGTGCCTTCTCCAGCTGTGGGCAGAAAGATGGAATCTGTGGAGGTTCAAGTGCTTGGCAAAGAGAAAAAACATCTCCAACAGATTGGCTTGATGAAAGGTTAAATGTGGGTGGTGAGTGTAGCAGACTGAGAGCGGAGCATTGTGATAATGCGTACAATGAGAAGTGGTAGTCACCAGTAGAGGGCAGAGGCAGAAACCATCACAGCACCCCATTTTTAACTGCGATCCAAATATCCACCAGCTTATCACCAATACTTTCTCTACCTGCTCCCTGTCCAAGGGGCAGAGGCTGATATACAGTCAAGGAAACTTCTCCAAAGGTACAAAAACAGCAATGGTGCCTGGATTCTTCAGGCAGCTAGGGAAATGGCAGGACAGAAGACTGCCATGCCGAAACAGAAGGATCGAAACAGTAATGATAATGATGATGGTGGCTGATGTTGCTGTTAGCTGCCAACTTATGGTGACTCCATGCACAATAGAATGAAAAGCTAGCTAGTCCTGGGCCATCCCCATGATCAGTTGCCTATTAGACCTTTGTGAGCCTTACAGTTTTCACTGGCTGATTTTAGAAGTAGATTTTCAGAGCTTTCTTCCTAGTCTGTTTTAGTCTGGAAGCTCTGCTGAAACCTGTTCAACACCAAAGCAACATGCAAGCCTGCACTGACAGATGGGTGGGGTCTGTGTGTGAGGTACATTGGCCAGGAATTGAACCCCGGTCTCCTGCATGGAAGGGAAGAATTCTGTCCCTTAACTACCGGTGCCCCTGTGGCAGACACTTTGTGAATGTTTATTAGGTGCCAGACACCATACTAAGCACTTTAAATCTTCTACTGCGTCATACCCTCACAATGAGTTTATGAGGTACCAGTATGATCTCCATTTCACAAATGAGGAGACTGAGGTGCAGAGAAATGTAAAAACTTGCCACTATTTACATAGCCTGGGTTCCTAACCACTATTCGATGGCTCTCCCCCATTTCTGCATCTGAAGAACAATCTCCCTAAAGGAATGGAAACACTGATTACTGACTCTTTCCCAGGCTAAAGGCCTCCCCCATAAATGTTTACACTCAAAAACATTCTTTTTTTTTTTTTTTTCTTTTTGGCTTATTCCTTTATTATTATTATTATTATTTATTATGATTTGGGTGAAAATTCAGAGCAAATTCACCTTCCATACAGCAGCTCGCATACACTCTGTCCCATGACACCGACCACAATCACAATCCACCCCAATGCAACAGCTCCCCTCCTACTTCCCCCTGACAGCTACCTCCTCCCTGTGTCATTGCCCCATGCACCCCTCCCCCCCCAAGCTATCTCCTGTGCATAAACAGCCCCTCCTTCTCCCATGATTGTTCTCTCCAAGGAGTGCATCCACCTCAGGCAAATGTTCAACTCATATGCCCGTCCCCTGTTTGGCTGGAAGCCACAGGTGTGGGTTCAATTCCAGACCTGAAGGGCAGCTAGGGGCCATAGTCTCAGTGGTT
>NW_006921663.1:1691347-1706134 GCF_000298275.1 Orycteropus afer afer
TATATATATATATACTTTGCTGGTTTTTGTGTTTCTCTAGAGAACCCTATCCAACACACCTGGGAATTCTTACAGATCACACAAATATTCTTATAGGACCACTGTCTGCCAACCCTATACATGGTCCTGGGTACACTCTCCATTTCATAGACATACCTACGAGGTCAGCCTGTCCACCCATCTATCCACCCATATACCCATGTTTGCCTTCACTGACAATGCACTACTATATGTGCAAAAGGGTTCACCTTTGCTGTCTGCACCTCCCATGTTCCTCTCCATGTCTTCCTCTTCCTCAATGCTGCCATGTTGATCATTCACATTTCACAAACATTCTTGAATGAAACCTATACACAACTAAGGGAACATCTTCTGCTTACCTTCCTAATGTAGGTAAAGGGGGAAAAATAATTTGCTCCATCAAATACAAGAGCACTCCTGTAATGATGAAAAGCATTGCAATTTTAACCAGCTAAATTTATGCTGGTGATGAAAAAAAAAAGGAACACATTTATGAGATGTAAGAGAGAACGATACACTTTTGTCCCTTAGTGGCTGTTAGAAACATTGCCAAAATACTATAAACGTGTGAAAGATGACATAATTATGTTGCTTTTCCACTGGGCATTTCCTTCATTGCAAGAATTTATAGTGGTGGAAGTGCATAGTGAAGATGGTAGAGCTAGAGGGGGTGGTAGAAGGGAGAGCAAGCAGCAAGGCGCCCAGGTCCTCCTCCACGGCCCACGCTGGAATGGGCATTGGGCAGGTGGCTTAGGCAGAGAAAGCACACCCAGTGCTCAAGGTATAACCCCAGCCAACACTGTTTTATTTCTTACTTTCTAGCCACCTGCTCTTAGGGTAGTTTCAGTGGCAATATCCTATCCCATGTTTCACTTGGATTTGGTGGTAGGTCTGTTTGAGTCTTCCAGGCTACCACAAGGGAGCTCTGGTAACATGGTGCCTAAGGCACTTGACTGCTAACCAGAAGGCTGCAGTTCAAACCCACCAGCCACTCCTCAAAAGAAAGATGGGGCAATCTACTTCCATAGTGATACTGCCTTGGAAACCCAAGGAGGGGTCTCTATGAGTCGGGTCTGACTCAATGGCACATAACAACAACAAAAACAGGCTACCACAAACTCTGGAAAATGAGAGGGCAGCCAGGGCAGTCAAGAACGTCCAAGAGGAACCAGCTGAGGTTTTTCTACCTACCTCACAAAGCTGTATAAACATAAGCTTCCAACAAGTTAAAACTGGCCCCAAGGAGCCAAGAGAGGTTTTATAAAAGAGAAAGGGAATAAAAGACCAGAATGTGGTTGATAGAAACCAACTTGAAATCATTCTTGCAGCCATTTGAAGGCCCATTCACAAGGAGTTACTCATGGTTCAGGCCTCTGAGTCAGACCCAGGATGCAAGTCATACAAAGGGCTGGGGTTAAATCAGGCAATGGGTCCAAAGCTCCCAGACCAAGTAGCTAGTCTCCTGAGCAGTAGGTAAAATTGGATTTTGATCTCTGAAGAAACATGAGAGTGGACTTAGTTTTAATGAAATAGGACAGAAACTATTGGGGAAACCAGGGTTCCAAGATTTGCTTATCCTTTAGTGATTTCATTTCTTCTTATGGTTCCTAGTAGAGGGTTATGTACCTCCATGGATCTACAATATAAAAACCAGGTTTTTACTCTCCTCAAGCTGAGTATCATTTCAATGTACTCATAACTTTCTAATACATATATCAAGAAAATTGGTGATATAGCATCTGCCAATCACTTTGGGAGTCTCTGGGTAGCCCAAATGGTTAAGCACTCAGTTCCTAACCTAAAGGTTGGCAGTTCAAACCCACCTGGAGGTGCCTTGAAAGAAAGGCCTGGTGTTTACTTCCAAAACGGCACAGTCTTGAAAACACTGTGGAATCCAGTTCTACTCTGTAACACACGAGGTGGTCAGGAATTGGAATCGACCCAACAGCAATTGGATAAAGGGGGGTACTGCACATGTAGATAGGCACATAAATTGTCTTGTGAAGTACTTTGAGTGATGTGGAGTCCTTGAATACATTAAAATGAAGGCCATATGCCAGAAATACTGGGCTGAACAGGACGCTGTGTTTGACCAAGAGAGGGTTTTGGTTGCTGTAGTCCATATTTAACTTCAGGCTACAAATGGAAAAAGAGTTTTTACAACTCTAAATACACTTTCTACTACAGAGAATGGTGACTGAAGCAAAAGTAAAAATAGCTGCATGTACCACTGTTGGGAAAATCTAAATCTGAAAATGATCATTTTTATTTGCATGCTACCAAATAAGGACATTGGGGAAGTAATGAATCACCCATATTCTAGTATTTACCCGATTCCAACATGATGTAGGCGTATTCTTTAGAATGAGATTTGAATATTTTAAAACTTACATTAAGCTTTACTCCTGATGTGTGACCATAAGTTCCTTATCTGAAAAATGGGCCTAATCACAACTTTACTAAACAGTTATGGCTCTGTTCCAATTAATGATCTCAGTGCTTTCAAAACCTCAAGTACAGGCAGTCCTCGGGTTACGAATGAGATCCATTCCTAAATGTGCCTTTAAGAATTTGCAGGTAAGTCAGAACAGGTGCATGCAGTTCTTACTTAGCCTTATTTCAGTGCAAGAAAAGGCTTGAGGCTTTGCAATGATTTAAAAGCTACACATGAAACAAGTGGAGGTGATTGTGATGAAGAATTTGTTGCAAGTAAGGGTTGGTTCAATCATTTCAAAGTGAGGGCAAATTTACGTAATTTTAAAGGGCAAGGAGGAGTTGTTCATAAACCAGGAGTTCATACCCTTGGACTACCTGTATATGGGAAGAGTACCTCACATCTGGAGAGTAACTTTGGTTTTCAAAAGTACTTTCACCTACATCATCTCCTTTGATCATATTTGATTCTCAAATATTCTCAAGCCAAGGTAGTTGTAAGTGTGTGATTGGGCAATCTACTTCCATAGTGATACCAGAAACCCAAGGAGGGGTCGCAACGAGTTGGATCTGACTCGACGGCAGTGAATTTGGTTTGGTTTGGTGGATCTTTTGGCAGAGACAGGAAGATTCACTACTGGGTAAGAAAAAAAAAAGAGGAACAAACAAATGAAAAATAGGAGACCTAAGATTAAGCTTTCCGTGCACATATCATAGGGTCCTACAAATGTTCTTTAAGTGCCAAAGCCCAGTAGGAGGGTTTAGGAATTGCTTGCAGCCCAAGTGCGTTTTTTCTCTATGCTTTTAAAAGACAGTGTAAAGAGAGTTAGAGAATGTTTTGAAATTTCCTCTGCTTGTTGTCTAGTTGTCTGCTGACTGTAAGACTGGTCTATTTGCTTTAAACAGACTGTAAAACCTTTAAAATAAGCAGACTTCTATGACAGATTGACTTATTTGGGATGTGCAAAGATATTCACTGAGCTTCTCATCTAAGACTTGAAGATTCTTCTGTCTCCATTAGCATGACACAGTAAGAGTTTAAAGAGGAGCGCTGTCTGCTGCACTATGCTTCAGAAAGTGGCATAAGAAAACTTGTGTTCAGTGACCACTGAGCACAATTTCCAAAGATGGAAGACATTTCTTCTATGCTCCTGGTAGCCAGGTTAGCACTGGGTCAGAAGGGGAGTTTAAGTCCTGCATTCCAGGCAAAACATTTTCTGAAGAGTTGCAGATAATTGCAATGTTGGTGTTAGGTGCTGTCAATTCAATTTTGACTCATAGAAACTCCACATGACAGAGTAAAATTGCCCCATGGGGTATTCTAGGCAGAAGTCTTTATGGGGAGGAGCCCTGGTGGCTCAGTGGTTAAGCCTTGGGTGCTAACCAAAAAGGTCAGCAGTTGAAACTAGCCAGCTCCTCAGCAGTAGAAAGATGAGACAGTCTGCTTCCATAAAGATGACAGCCTAGAAAACCCTGTGTGGCTGTTCTACTCTGTCCTGCAGGGTTCCTATGAGTTGGAATTGACAACAGTAAGTACTCTTTATGGGAGCAGATTGCCAGATCTTTCTTCTTCCCTGGGGCTACTGGGTGAGTTCAACTACCAATCTTTACAGCATTTACCCATTGCACCACCAAGGTAACTTATAATTATAATATGTTTTAGATATTAACTTCCAAAAAACCAAACCAAACTCACAGCCATGGAGTTGGTTCCGACTCATAGAGAATGGGGGATTGGGTTTCCAAGGCTGTAAATCTTCACAGAAGTAGATTGCCTCATTTTCCTTCTAAAGAGCAGCTGGTGGGTTTCAACAGCCAACCTTCTGGTTAGCAGCCAAATGCCTTACCCACTACGCCACCAGAGCTCCCTAGATATTTAACCTATCATAGTAAAACAAATAGGAGTTCTGGTGGTATAGTGCATAAGGCATCTTACTGCTAACCTGAAGCCTGGTGGTTCAAACCCACCAGCCACCCCTCAGAAGGAAGGTTGGGCAATATCCTTCTGTAGTGATATCGCCTGGGAAAACCAAGGAGGGATCACTATCAGTCGGTATCGACTTGCTGGCAGTGAGTTTTTGAGAGCAAAATAAACAAACAATGATGACATCTACATCACCCCCTCTTTTACTACTGTACAAAGGGCATGGGGTGGAAAGGGGAGGCAAAGCTAGGAAGCTTACCTTGTGCCTCTGACCCTCACTTCAGTTATCGCCTGTCTTTGTTCAACACATCTCATTAAGCCAAGGTTTCTCCTGCCAGAAGGAAGGCCATGAGGCTGAGCAAATCAGTGGGTGTTGGGCAGCAGGACATCAAACAGCAGGTCAAAGAAACCAGGAGTCAGGAAACAAGGGTCTGGTCCTGTCTCCATCTCTAATTATTTGGACAAGACATTCGACCTCTTTCATCTGTAAAATGAGGAGGTTGGACTGAGTGTTCTCTAAGGTCCTCAATGGCTACTGAAAATTAGGATCTTTTTAGTAAGGAACTTGTCTGGCACTTGTGAGGTGAAACATGATTATCCCTGTTAGCTGCAAAAGAATAAACCTTGGAAGTGGTGTGAAAATAATCCGCAATGATTCTTTGTGGTACGTTGGAAAACTATATAGAAACGTAGAATTGTATGCAGTGTATAACATGACCGGAGATATACAAAGCAATATAAAATGGGACACGTGTAAGAAAGCCCACATCCTAAAGCAGAAAACTCAGGCTTTTAAACTGATTCTGTGCCCCATTCCGTTCTACTGTCTCTCCACATGATAATGTAGCACCTTGTGCACACAATTAAATGTCAGCCACAGAAAACATTTCCCTTGGCTTTGTTGTTCCAGAACGGGATTCTTTTGTCCTCAATATAATGGATATGCAGAAACAATGATAGAACAGAGATTTTTTTCTAAAGCGGTGACAAACACACTGCTGCTTCCTCCCTCCTTCCTCCTTCTCCCCACCCCCCAAAATAAATCATTGTTGGGAAAAAAAAAAAAAAAACCATTGTCTATTGTCCACAGAGATCAAGATCTGCCTAGGAACAGCTCTGGCGGGCGCCGCAGCCGCCTATAGCAGCCAGTAGGTGGCGCACGAAGGCAGCGCAGGCCGAATCGCGGGCCCTTCGCGGGGGAGGGAGGGTCCCGCTTCCCCGCCCCCACCACCCGCCGCTGTCTTCCACCCCCTCCTCGCGTGCTAATTGTTGGATACTCTTCTGGGACTTCGGTTAGGGGAAAGGAAAGAAGGAATGAGAGGCGGGGAAGGGAGGTGGGGAATCCGGTTCAGAACACACAAAGCCCCCAGGGCTTCGGCGGCCCTGGAGCAGGGTGCCCCCTCCCTCTCTCTCGTCCAGGCTGTTGCGGTTCCGCCAGCCCCAGGCCGGGCCCTAGAAGCATACACACAGCGGGAAGTGGGGACCCGAGTGCGGGGTACCTCCCAACACAGTTCATCCGTCCTGAGAGCCCAAGCCCACCCCAAAGGCAGGTCAGCCGGGCGTGGGGAAGCCCTTGGGCTCGGGAAATGCCAAGATCAGCGAAGGGAGACGTGACCTGTTCGCAGTTCAGGTCCCTAAGCAGCAGGCTCAGGCTCCGCCGAGAGCAGGAGGGTTCCCAAGTGAATGCCTAGGCCTGGATGGCAAGCCTCTTTCCACAAGAAGCCATGGATCCTTCCCCTTCTGCGTCAGGGGCTGGAGCTGTCAGTTCGTGAGAAGACGAACGGGCCACGCGGTCTTCTGACCTCTGTGTGATATAACATGGTGTTAAGAGTCCTGATGGCCCAAAAGTCAGAAGGCCTGGGTTAAAATGTGAGCACTGACACTTGGGGCTTTGTGATTTGGAGATGACCCTAAACTCCCTAAGCCTCTGTCTCTCAGCTATAAAGTGCCAGCAGTAATATTTACCTCACAGGAATGTGGTGATGATTTTTAAAAAGTGCTGCTTAACTTAGCACAAGGCCTAGCATAGAGTGGCTATTACTATTAACACCCCAGACTCTCCTTGGAGGAGGAGGGGAACATATGATCTGCAGCCCCTGAGATGGATCTGGTATTACTGTTGTCTAGACTGAGAAGTAAGGCTCCCAGGAGGAGATTGAGGGAACATCCTCAGAATGATTGCTTCTAACACAGGATCCTATGTGTCCTCTGCTGTTCTCAGCGCTCTGTTCTTCCTCCTGCCCCTTCTACTGTGGTTGTGTTAGGCCCACCTCCTCTCCCTTTTCACCCTGGGTATGCATTCTCAAGCCTTTATGCCCCCTCCTCATTTGGAGAGTTCTGAGAGAGCAATAGCACAGTCTTTGGTGTCAGGTTGGAATCCTGGCTCTGCCATTTCATGACTGGGAAGTTGGGCAAGTCATTTAACTTGCTGAACTTCAGATGGCTCATCTATAAAATGGTGGTCATTATAACCTAACTCATAGGACTCTCATGAGGATTAAGGGAGAAAGCGTACATAAAGGGCTTGGTAGTTTAATAACTCTTCAGTAAATTTTAAAGTTTGCAGTTGGAATTAAATTAGATCATCTTGCAGAAGATAGTGGAAGTTCACTGGAATTTCTACAGACCAAAGGTGAACTCATCAACTTCTGACAATTATCTTGTCTGCTTACTTCTGAGTCCAAGAGGTTATTTCCCATCCAGGAAAAGAGCAGAAATCAAGTAAGGGCACATTCTCCCCAGAGTGCCACAGGTATAACACAGACACTTAAATAGGCTAATTAACTCTTTTGGGCCACCACTGTAGAGCAATACTCCAGCCGAAATGCTCTCTAGGGATAGGCCTTGCTTTAAAGTTTCATTCTAAACTACGGTGTGAGCCTGGCTGATTAGCGATAACTTCTCAGCACTCTCCAAATGCTACCCAAACAGAAGTGTGGTGGTTGGGGCATGGCACTGAGCCACACTCATCTAAGGCAGGCAGACAGAAAGGCAGGAGCTTCTATAAAAGGCAGGACCTTCTATCAAAAAGACACATGGGCATTTCCATGAGCGTAGAATTTGTACTGCTCTTCAGAGAAGGCACTGAGCAGACAGATTCCCATGAACAACAGTAGGACCAGTTGGGTAGCCAGCCTCCAACATGGCTGTCAATGATCCTTGCATCCTGGTATTCCTTTATGTAGTCTTTGGCCATATCAAGCAGTGCTGACCTAAAAGCAACAGAAAATTGTGAAAATGACAGTGTATGACTTCCAAGGCTAGGATGTAAAAGATTGTGGCTTCTACCTTGCTCTCTCTGATATCATCACTCACTGTGGAAAAAACTAGACACCATGTCATGAGAACACTCAAGCAACCCTACAGAAAGATCCATGGAGCAAGGAACTTAGGTCTCCTGCCATCAACCAGCACCAACTTGCCAACCATCTGAGTGAACCACCTTGGAAGCAAATCCTCTAACCTCAGTCAGGCCTTCATTGGCTATAGCCCGCGATGACATCTTGGCCTCATGAGAGGCCCAGGGCCAAAACCAAGCAGCTAAGCCATCATGAATTCCTGACCCACAGAAACTGTGTGAGATGATAAATATTTATTGTTGTTTTAAGTAAGCCTCTTAGAGGTGTGTATGGGAGCTTTGGTGGTGTAGTGCCTAAGGTATTTGATGGCTAACCAGAAGGTTGGTGGTTCAAACCCAGCAGCCACTCCTCGGAAGGAAAACTAAGCAATCTACTTTTTTTTTTTTTTTTTAATAGATGGCATATAAATAAGTAATACAGGAGCACTCAAAACGGCCATGGGATTTCCATTGGCCAAAGTGGGGCTGATCCCAAGGGCCTGTGCCCCTCACTTGGCCACCTCTGTTGGTTCCATATACATGGCTGGAGTCTAAAAGCCACTTCTTGACATTACCTGAAGGCCCCGCCTCCAAAGGAGCTAGAAGAAAACCTCAAGCTAGAGGCTCCCAGCAGCACTGACTTATAGTACCCCTAACCTTTGTTTTTGTAATGGGTTGAGAGCAGGGCATTCCCTCCCCTTCTGGCACTTCTCCCCAGAGTCAGTTCTGGCACTGGGCCCAGATATAAAATCGCCAGTGCTCTCACTGCTTTTTGGTCTTACTTTGAGTGTATCTATTCTGATGTGCTTCTTTCAGCATGTCGTGGGGGAAGTGTGAGCATAGAGAAGGAAGCTGCGTCAGATCTTTCACTGTTCATTTTAGAAAACTGAAGGTAGAGTAGGAGGAGACAGGTTACCATGGCCTGAACAGTGTCGAGCCAGGATACTCCATGGATCAGGTATGAAAGCGACAGTAGTCAGGTCACTGCTTTTTTCTGAAGTTTCCCTGGTCATTTAAAGAGCCAGTTATCTATAAATAGGAATGTGTGATTGAGCCCATCCATGGCCTCACATGGTGAGCTGACTCTCATGCACCAACTGTCACTAATGGGTCTTACACGATCCTAAGAATTATGTGTTTAATTCAAGCAGAGAAAATTAAAATTCATGCTTTTGTTGTTAGTTGCCGTCAAATTAATTCTGATTCACGATGATCTCATTTGTGCAGGGTGAAACTGCTCCAGAAGTTTTTATTTGACTGCTAACCAGAAGGCTGGTGGTTCAAAACCACCAGCCACTCCTCGGAAGGAAGGTTGGGTGTTTTGGTTACCTAGTGCCACTCTGACAGGAAATATACTACAAATGGGATGGCCTTAACAAACAGGAGTTTATTCTCTTACAGTTCAGGAGGCCAGAAGTCCAAGTTCAAAGTGCCAGGCTCGAGGAGCTGGGTGAAAGGCCCTCAGCCTTGGGCTTCAGCTCTGCCTCCAGCTCCCGGCCCACTGAAGCTAGAGGCATTTCTTCACTCAGACAGCTGCTGGCTGCTGAGGCTGAGAAGCCCAAGGTTGACAAGTATAAAGGCACAGTCTCAATGTTACCAAATCACACGGCAGGCCATTAATTTAAGTCCATTGTAAGTCCCAAGGTCGGCAGAGCACAGCCAGCTGCTGAGCAACAACACAGCTACATAGGCTAGAGACCATTTCCAAAGCTGCTGCTTATATACAGGAAGCAGACAACATCCCAAAGGCAGCTAGCTACTCAGCTGCTTATGGTAGATCCCACCATGGAGTTGATTGCCAGTCTCATCAACTGGGAATAACAGGGGAATAACTACCACCAGCTGCCCAGCCACTCAACCAGACCCAGCCAAGTTGACACACAAACATAACTATCACATTGGGCAATTCTACTTCCGTAGAGATACCGCCTCAGAAACCCAAGGAGGGGTAACTATGAGTTCGGGCCAACTCCACGGCAATGAGTTTGGTTTTTTTTGGATGACCTTTTAGAAACAGATTGCCTGGGCTTTCTCCAAGGTACTTCTGGTTGGGTTCAAACCACTAACCTTTAGGCTGAAGCCTTTTAGGTTAGAAGTTGAGCATTTAATCCTTTATTCCATTCCCCTCCCTCCTCACTACCATTGAGTCGGATCCGACTCATAGTGACCCCTCCTTGGGTTTCCAAGGCGGTGCCACTATGGAAGTAGATTGCCCAACCTTCCTTCCGTTGACTTCATTAGGTGTTCCTAATGAAAATATTCAAACCAAAACCAAATTCACTGCCATCAAGTCAATTCTGACTCATGGTGATCCCTATTGGATTTCCAAGGCTGTAAATCTTTACAGAAGTAAACTATTCCATTTTCGTTCCTTGGAGAAGCTGGTAGGTTTGAACCATCGACCTTCTGGTTAGCAGCCAAATGCCTTATCCACTACAACAACCAAAAAAAAAACAAAAAAACCTCAAACTCACTGCCATCGAGTGGATTGCTACTCATAGTGACCCCTTTTGGTTTCCTGAGGCGGTAAATCCTTACAGAAGTAGATTACCCAGTCTTCCTTCCGTGGAGTGTTTCCTTAATTAAAATACTAAAAGAGTAAAATGAATTATTACATAATAGTCTTGGGCTGACCAAATACTACTTGAAATCCTGTACCCATACCCACTGCCATTGAGCAAATCAGAGCTCCTTTGAAATCCTGTAGTTTCACGAAATATTTGCAATTGAGTGTAGTGTATTAAAAGGAGCTTTGGTGGCCTAGTGCCTGAGACATTTGACTACTAACCAGAAGGTTGGAAATTCAAACCTATCAGCTTCTCTGCAGAAGGAAGATGAAGCAATCTCCTTCAGTAAGGATTTACCACCTTAGAAACCCAATGGGGGCTGCTACGGGTAGGAATCAGAAGCTCTGATAGTGTAGTGCCTAAGGCACTTGACTGCTAACCAGAAGGCTGGCGGTTCAAACCCACCAGCCACTCCTCGGAAGGAAGGTTGAGCAATCTACTTCAGTAGTGATATTGCCTCGGAAACCCAAGGAGGGGTTGCTATGAGTTGGGTCTGACTCGATGGCACATAACAACAACATAGTAGGAATCAACTTGATGGCATTGGGTTTGGGTTTTTGTCTGTTTGTTTTGGTAGTATATTAATTTACTTTTTGTTAAGTGTAAAAAAAATCTGAGTGGATTTTTTTATTAACCATTCAGCTGGAAGTCTGGGGCTGACTGTTTCTCATAGCCTGTTGGATGCCCTGAGGTTTAGGGCTATAACAGAGTTGGCTTGTCAGGAAAACAAAACCATCAGAAAACCATCCTGATCCCCTAGACTCCATTTCTTATTTTTTATGTGATATGAAGTTTCAGCTCTTCATTTTTTTTTTTCAGAAAGTTTTATTTCTACTATATTTTTAGATTCAAAAGTATTTGTTTAAGGTGAACAAATGATATAGTATACACAACTGCTGGAACTGCTTTTAAATTGTGAACAAAAAAAAGGGAAATACCTAGGACAAGAATATACAATTACCACATTTATTATTTTCAGTGAATTTTTGTCAAGTTTGTTTATCTTACTGTTAATGTGATGATACAGCAATCCTCGAAAAAAGAATAACACTTGCTTTAAAGAACAAATCTGGATAAAAATGGAAAACAGAGTTAGCCACAGCCCAGAAAGGCCTTCTTTGGGAAGAACTTTTAAAGACAAAACAACTCACACTTCACAGGAGGATATGGCACTGTCATTTTTCCCTTTATAGTGCCAGAGTGTTCCTGAACAAAGTCCTCAAGGCATTATCAGCTCGTCATATTTTTTTTTTTTTTTTTTAATGTGATTTCTATTTTCAGGACCTTGACTTCCTCCCTCTTTGTTTCTGATGCATCTGGTCATGGGAGCCTTCAATTTTGTTCCAACACATTCATTGTGACCAGCCCCTACCTAGACAGTTCACCATGTTGGCTACAAATCAAACAGGCAGGTGTTTGCCCACCCACAGAGCCAGAGGAAGACCTCAGGGATCCACCTACTCAAAACAGATATGTTGGCAGGTATGAAGAATGATAAAGTTATTGGGAATGATCCAAAAAGGACATAATGGCCTACAAGTGATGTATCTAAGTCCTGAATATATTTAAAAAACAAAACAACATTTTTTTTCTTTCATTAGGATTTCTGATGCACAAGTCCCAATGTGGGACCTAAATAAAATAAGCTATATTTGTGCTTAGAGATGTAAATAGCTCAACCACCAACTTTGTAAGGAAAAGAAAAAACTGAAGGTATTTACACTTCATTGCTATCTCTAAACATGTCTTCTAGCTCAAAATTTCTGCAGCATAGATTCTATGTATGGCCTTTAAGTGATTATAATATTCATTAATCCAATCACCAAATCAAAACCACTATCATCGAGTGGATTCTGACTCATAGTGACCCTCTTGGCTTACTCAAGTAGTAAATCTTTACAGAAGTAGATTGCCTGGTCTTCCTTCCTCAGAGTGGCTGATGGGTTTGAACCACCAGCCTTCTGGCTAGCAGTCAAATACCTTAGGCACTGCGCCAACAGAACTCCTTAATTCAATCACACATTCAGCAATTATTTAAGTGCCTATTATGTGCCAAGCACAGATAAACACTGATGAATAAAACACATAGCTCCCTGCTTATAGTCTATAGACAACAAACCCACAAACAAGTATAGATATATTTACAAACTGCATACAATTTGGGAAATACATTAAATGGATTTAGAGATAGAGAGCAACATAGTGTGTCTACATAAGAGGTACTAGAAATGGCCACTCTAAGGAGAAAACAATGAAATCAACAGCTAGACCATAGAAAGAAGAAGCCATGTATGAGGGTGGGGGGAGTAGTGGTGTTCTAGGGAAAGAATGGGAGCTCTGGTGGTGTAGTGCTTAAGGCATTTGACTGCTAACCAGAAGGCTCGTTGTTCAAACCCACCAGCCACTCCTTGGAAGGAAGATTGGGCAATCTACATCCATTGCGATACCATCTAAGAAACCCAAGGAGAGGTTGCTATGAGTCGTATCCAACTCAACGGCAGTGAGAGGGAAAGAACACAGCATGGGCAAACACACTGAGAAAGGGAAGAAAAAAACAATGTACTCTGTATAAAGAGTAGAACTTTGTGGATACAGACCTTTATAGACTGGAGAACATGCCAGGATCATGGTTTGACTGGGCAATCTAATCTGGCCACCTATCCAGTTCTTAAATCTCCTTCAAAGTATGCACTTGAGTCTCCTCAGCCAGAGGGAATGCACTACCTCTTAAAGTACCCATGTCAGTTTAGGTTAAAGATGAACTTGTTCCATCTTAAGGAAGTTGGAACTGGAATCATAAGCAGTCATCATGGCCCTGTTCCATTTCAAGTTGAAATAGAAGAAGTTACTTGGATAGCTCCATTTACCATTCTTTATTATGTGGTGTTCCAAGGACATACAGTAAGATTTCAAGTTCATCATCCTTTTCAAGGGAAATACATATGATAATGATAAAACAGCTCTCACAAATGTTCTCTGTTTTTCTGTTGTAGCAAATTTCAGGTCAGTAGCGTGGCAAAGCAACTATTGCAAAATAACTTCACTTATACCCTTGCAAGACAACCATATGTTTGGGCTGCAGTGGTGAAGTGGGAGTGACTTTCCTGTGGTACTTGTGGTACATCTGGTAGAGGAAGTGCTCCATCTCCACCAATTTTACAAAAGTCCTTGATAATGTGAGTTGGCTTGCACATGGCCAGGTATTGACCTGACTAAGGAAGCTCAATGGGATCCCCAAAAAACTCGACCAGTTATTTGCTTGTGTTCCCCAGTCAGTCTACATCACTAATAATTTGAGGCTAGCTTAAGTATTTCTTTGTTCCAGAGTACATGCAGAAACTTAACTTTCCAGTTATTCAGGTGGCACTTTCAAGTTCACAACCCACAGATCATTCTCTAAGGTCATTTATGGTGTAGTGTTGAGCCATCCTACTTGAAACAACCTCCAAAGGATTCTAGGCTATCTTATGAACTTATAATACTGCTCAGGATATAGACAGTCAAAAATGCTAGACTAAATGCTAACTTAAAAAAAAATAAAGAAACCTATTGTCAGCCAAAGATTTTCACCACTGGAACACATGCAAAAACCTCCATTAAATTTGATTCCTCAGATGGCCGTAATGCTCTAAAAATATCAAAGCAGTAGAAGAATAAAGCAAAAAAAAAAAAAAGACGAAGAATATTTTGATGAGACTAGCCAATAGAGTCTGATGCCAATGTGACATCTGGTCCTAGACCAAAATATTAAAAATCTACAAACCAGAGACACAAATATCACAGCCAACTTCTTTGAGCCAGTTCATGAGAATTGCTTGTTAGGCCTGTTTCACAATAGAGGATAAGACAGGTTCACCAACATGCCCTGGAATGCAGCCAGCTGCAGGGATGTCCGCTGGGCTGACCAAATGTCAAGAAGGAATGTCAACAGGATGCTCTTGAAGTTGCTCTGTGGTGAGCTGAGGTGGGACAACTCCAAGGAATGGGCCAAAGGACCCCTTTCAAGACTTACTCAAGCATGACTTCTTGTGATGACTTCTAGCTGTGGCAGCTTGGCAGAGAGAGCAGCTAACAGACCTTACTGGCCAGCAGCAAAGAGAAATGGAGCAGATCCTTCTGACCAGAGGCATTCAATAGCCAGCACTGTTGAGAGGGCCCATCTGGAAAGAGCAACAGGCCCTGTGAACAAGGATTGGAATAGTAAGCCACAGGTTAGTCCTTACCTTTTAGACAATATAGAAGTCACAGTCAATTGTTTGTCAGTATGACAAACACAGGGTCTAGAGTCAGACTACTTGGGTTCAAACCCTGAGTTTAGCATTTACTCATTGGTTTTTTAACTTCTCCAAGCTCATTTCTTTACTTATAAAATGGGGATAATAATTTTACCTACCTTATAAAGGATTCAGTGTTTCTATGTACATTATCTATTAGACAAGTTAGTGTCTTATACATAGACTACCCACTACCATCAAATCTATTCCAACTCATCAGGACCTTATAGG
>NW_006921663.1:1706479-1709476 GCF_000298275.1 Orycteropus afer afer
CAAGGAGGGGTTGCTATGAGTTGGGTTCGACTTGATGGCAGTGTGTTTGGTTTGGTTTATATTTTATCATTCTTTCTGACTCCTCACAGGGAAATAGAGCTCATATTATAGTTTGTCTGTATTCATATTTCTGCCATTTACTCCAGAGTACTGAGGACAAATTATGAAGAATTTTTAACTTCAGTTTTCCCCTCTATCAAATCCAAATAATATCTTATGGGTTTTATGAGGATTAATTAGATAATTGGTGTAAGGCACCAACAATGGGGCCTAATACATTGTTGGGATCAAAAAGCAAAAACCAAACTCACTGCCATCAAGTTGATCCTGACTCACAGGAACCCCTCCTTGAGTTTCCAAAGCAATATCACTATGGAAGTAGATTGTCTAATCATCCTTCTGAGGAGTGGCTGGTGGATTTGAACCACCACCCTCCTGGTTAGCAGTCAAATGCCTTAGACACTATGCCACCAGAGCTCCCTGTTGGGTTCAATACATGGTAATTATTATTATTAAATCCTGATTGGCCAGCATCTGGGCAGCACTGCCCTAAATCAGTTTCTGCAATGATAGAAATGTTCCATATATGCACTGTACATTATGATATCCACTGGCTACTTGTGGTTATTGAGCACTTGAAATGTAGCTAATATGACTGAGAAACTGAACTTTTAATTTTATTTAATTTAAATAGCCATCTGTGGCCTGTGGCTAAGATATTGAATTGCATAGCCTGGGTTGTTCAAGGCCCATCCTATTCTATCCATAACCTTTCTCTGTGCATATCATGTCCATCTCACTGTCCACTAGTATCTCTACCAAGGGGACAAAGAAGGGATGTAAAAACAGATTTTAGCAGGTTGGTTTCATGATATAATGGAAAGAATAAAATTCAGCAAGTCTATAGAGACCTCTAGTCTAGTCCCAGCTCTGCCCACTATTCTTGGATAAGTCATTTAATCTCATCTCTAGAAGAAGAGGTCACTATTGAGATGATTTCACAGATCCCATTCATCTTCTCTAAGAAGAGAAGATAAAAATTATAATACAAATTTAGATTATTTTCTAAGCACTGTGGGTTGAATTTTCTATGTCTGAATCAAAAAACAAACCTGTTACCATGGAGTCATTTCCAACTCATGGTGACCCCATGTGTATCACAGCATAACTGTGTTCCATAGGATTTTCAATGGCTGATTTTTCAAAAGTAGATCACCAGGCCTTTCTTCTGAGGCACCTCTGGGTGGACTCAAACCTCCAGCCTTTTGGTTAGCAGCTGAGCATATTGACTGTTTGCACCATCCAAAGACTCCCGGCTTGTGTTTCCCAAATTTAAAGATGAGTAGGCAGGTGAGGAGCTCAGGGGCTGCTTTTCACTTGGGGGCAGGTCTATTTTAAGGTTGGGACTCAAGGTAGGCAGGCACAGAAGAATTAGGAACAACTAAGGGAGATGACAACAACAAGAACAAGGGAGATTAACTTGTCTGTCAGTTTGTCATTCTTTGGTGGCTTACATGTTGTTGTGAGGCTGAAGGCTATGCCACTAGTGTTGCAAAATGCCAGCAGGGTTACTCATGGTAGGCAGGTGTCAGTTGAGCTTCCAGGCTAAGACAGACTCAGAAGAAGGAAGAGGCCACCCACTTATCAAACAAGTGAAAACCTTATGAATAGCACTGAAACATTGTCTGATATATTACTGGGAAACTTTATGAATAGCCCTGAAACATTTTCCAATATAGTGCCAGAAGATGAGCCCATCAGGTCAAAAGGCACTCAAAATTTGACTGGGAAAGTGCTGACTCTTCAGAGTAGAGATGACCTTAACGATATGGATAGAGTAAAGCTTTTGGGACCTCCGTTGGCTGATGTGGCACAACTCAAAATGAGCAGAAATAGATGCAAACATCCATTAATAATTGGAACATGGAATGAATGAAGTATGAATCTAGGAAAATTGGAAGCTGTCAAAAATGAAATAGAATGCATAAAGATTGATATCTTAAGCATTAGTGAGCTGATATAGACTGGTTTGACAAATTGAAGAAGAATGGTGTGGCATTCATCGTCACAAAGACTGTTTCAAGATTTGTTCTGAAGTACAACACTGTCAGTGATAGGATAATATCCATATACTTACAAGGAACATCAGTTAATACAACTATTATTCAAATCTATGCACCAACCACTGAAGCCAAAGATGAGGAAACTGAAGATTTCTACCAACTTCTGCAATCTGAAATTGATCAAACATGCAATCAAGATGTGTGGATTATCACTGGTGACTGGAATGCAAAAGTTGGAAATAAAGAAGAGTTACTGATAATTGGAAAATATGGCCTTGGTGACAGAAATCACACTGGAGATCACATAATAGAATTTTGCAAGACCAATGACTTATTCGTTGCAAATACCTTTTTTCAACAACATAGATAATGGCTATACATGTGGACTTCACCAGGTGGAATACACAGGAATCAGACTGATTACATCTGTGGGAAGAGGAGATGGAAAAGCTCAATATCTTCAGTCAAAACAAGACCAGGAGCTGATTGTGGAACAGACCATCAACTGCTCATATGCAAGTTCAACTGGAAGTAGAAGACAATTAAAACAAGTCCAGAAGAGCCAAAATATGACCTTGATAATATCCCTCCTGAATTTAGAGACTATTTAAAAAATAGATTTGATGCATTGAACACCAGTGAACAAAAACCAGAAGAATTGTGGGATGACATCAAGAACACCATCCATGAAGAAAGCAAGAGGTCATTAAAAAGACAAGAAAGGAAGAAAAGACCAGAATGGATGTCAGAAGAGACTCTGAAACTTGCCCTTGAGTGGAGAGTAGCTAAAGCAAATGCAAGAAATGATAAGAAAAAAAAAAAAAAGAGCTGAACAGAAGATTTCAGAGAGCAGCTCAAGAAGACAAAGCCAATTACTAAAATGAAATGTGCAAAGACCGGGAGTTAGAAAGCCAAAAGGGAAGGACATGCTCAG
>NW_006921663.1:1710597-1714062 GCF_000298275.1 Orycteropus afer afer
CTTTTGAGTTGTGGTGTTGGAGAAGAATGCTAAGAGTACCATGGTCTGTTAAAAGAACTAACAAATCTGTCCTGGAAGAAGTGCAGCCAAATGCTCCTTAGAAGCAAGAATGGCCAGACTTCATCTCACTTACTTTGGTCATGTTGTCAGAAGGAACTGTTCCCTGGAGAAGGATATCCCTGGAGAAGGATATCATGCTTGGTAAGATGGAGGGTCAACAAGGAAGGGGAAGGCCCTCAATGAGATGGATTGACACAGTGGCTGCAAGAGTGGGCTCAGGTATAGCAAAGATCGTGAGGCTGGCACAGGACCAGGCAGTGTTTCGTTCTGCTGTGCCTAGGGTCGCTAAGAGTCAGAGATGACTCAGCACCTAACAACAACAATATGAAAGTGTAGGTGTATAAAATATTGTAAGCAAATAAGCACAGATAAAAAAATTAATTAATGAAATTAAGCCAAAGGGAAATTAACCTGGGGCAAAGAAAAAGGACTTTGAGGAAAAAGAGCATCTATTCTATCAGAGCACAATCTCCTGCCACATCCCTCTGCAGATGTCCAGCACCGCAACAGAGTGGTCAGAGTGGGGAGTGCAGGGGAATGTTTGACTGATAAAGACCTTGGATACCCATAATGTGATTTATAGTCTCCAGCTGAGTACAAAGCCCAAAGAAAATTCCACAAAATTGTAGATCTACTAGAATCCACCTGGGATAGAAGGAACATTGACAAGGAGCCTAGAGGTCCATATTCTATCCCTGGATCTGTGGTTAACCAACTGGGTGACTTATACTTAGCCCCTTAACTTCTCTGGCCACAATTTAATCATCTGTACAATCAATTAGTTGGACCCTACTCTGGTATATTGAAAAATGTTGTGATTATGCTTGTCGTTGTTGTTATGTGCTGTCAAGTTGGACCCGACTCATAGCGACCCCTCCTTGGGTTTCCAAGGCAGTATCACTACAGAAGTAGATTGCCCCATCTTCCTTCCGAGGAGTGGTTGGTAGGTTTGAACTGCCAACCTTCTGGTTAGCAGTCAAGCGCCTTAGGCACTGTGCCACCAGAGCTCCTGTGATTATGCTTAGGGCCCAAGAAATTTCCAAGATGCTTTTCTTTGCCAGGAGGCTAAAGTGTGAGAAATTACAACAGCTGAATCAGGTAAACAATTCTTCACACAAACACCACACCTGCACACATATTCTGTAATCCTACTATAGAGGGTGACCACACCTTATTGGATATGACCCCTTGGTCTCTGTCTAGAGCAATTTAGGAACCTAGGGGATGGGATCTCACTTAATTGTAAGCATGATTTTGATTGAATAGCCTTGACAGTCCCCAAAGAGCTTTCTAGATGTTTTTAAAAGCAATTTTTGAAATAGCAACTCTTCAAGCCGTTAGGCTTGATGCTATTGGTGGTGGTTGTGGTGATAGTGGTAGTGGCAGAGTTGTATGTGTGTGTGTGTGTGTGTGTGAGCGCGCACACATGTGTGTTAAGGCAAAGTGAGAAATCTCATCACCTGCCTCTATAAATGGTGAAATATAATAAATACTGTTGTCATTTGGCATCAGCTTAATCATAGCAGGAAAAAACAATAGTGACTTTCAGAATAGAAAAATCACTGGCTAAAGAAAACCATCCGGATAATTGAGTTTATTAATCTATTTGGCTTTAAATCATCTTTTCTCCACCATTTTTATTAAAGTCTCTAAGTCCACAAATTGTTTTGAACTTCAGCCCCTCCTCCACTGCCTCTCCCAAGGCTGCTACATGATGAATAGCTTTCTGTGTCCTCCCTACTCTCTCCCCCATTTCTTCTCACATTCCTCTCTATCCACATCCATTCCTTCCTAAAATTAGGATCAAAATCTCTACTCAACTGTCCACTTGCATGGACCATGGACCTAAGAATGGAAAGTCCTGGTTTTAGAGAACACCTGGGTGCAATTCCCATAAGCTCACACATACACACACACTTTTTTCAGACTAGGAAGTCCCTTTGAAGTAGTATAGCTGGACCTTGAACCCCAGTAACATCAGAATGAAAGTTAAAGAGACTGTAAAGCTGGCCAAGTCCATCCTCCATGTGAGTCTCTGCTGCCTCTCAGCCCTGCAGTCCCCTTCAGCACCAGGCTAGTTATACCAGGCACAAGAGCAATTGTCCCAGCAGTTTCTACTTCCTGGTAGAAGGAAGTACTTCCTTTCTACTTCCTGGCCTGTCCCACTGACCTCACTGGTCAGGAGAGAATCTTTCTCCTTTGTTGGGGCCCTTACAACTAAATTTATGGTTCTCTTATTAGGTTATGGAGCCCTGGTGGTACAGTGGTTAAAGCACTCATCTGCTCACCGAAATTTGGGGGATTTGAATCCACCAGATGCTCTGAGGGAGAAAGATGAGGCCATCTGCTTCCATGAAGATTACAGCCTTGGAAGTCCTATGGGGCAGTTCTACTCTGTCTCATAGGGTCACTGGGAGTCAGAATTGCCTCAATGGCAATAGGTTTGGTTTGGGTTTTATTAGATTGGCAAGTGCTTTAAACAAGGAAGGAAAAGAAGCAACATGGTTTGCATAGAGTTTCAGTTGGGAAAACAAGGGAGTGAAAGCATTTATCCACAGTCATTTTTCTGCTAAAATGTTGCAAAATTTTTCAGGCAGCATTGAGAAGTGGCACAGTCTTCTCCCTTTTCCAAATGATAGAGAAAGGAATCTAGAGAGACAAGTTAAACAATACATTCAAGATATCACATAGTTAGTTAGTAGAGAGCAGGACTAAAGCCTCAATCAACTGATTTCCTGGGATCTCACCTGAGGCTTTCTCTCTCTCTCTCTCTTTCCTCATCTTCAAAACAGCTTGTTTTTTTTTGGGGGGGTGGCTCCTAGGAAGAAATGACATACATGGGGTTCCCTTAAATCTGAATCAACTTGATGGCAACTGGCTTTAACATTTCCAAGATTTTAGGTTGCTGGGTAGTGCACATGGTTTGAGGTCTACTACAAATCCAGAGGTTGGTAGTTCAAACCCACCCAGCAGCACCACAAAGGAAAAGCCTGGTGATTTGCTTCCATAAAAATTACAGCCAAAAAAACCCTGCAGAGTAGTCCTACCCTGTAACACATGGGGTCACCATAAGTCAGAATTGGCTCAACAGTAATGGGTTTGGATTTTGGTTTTGGTTTTGGTTTTGGAGAAACAGTAAATATACAAAAGGGAGAAAGAGAACTGGCAACTTGTTTGCTAGCTTCAGTCTCTATCCTTGAAGATATCCCGTATCCTAGGCTTACCTGGTAGCATAGTGCCTAAGGCACTTTACTGATAACCAGAAGGCTGGTGGTTCAAATCCACCAGCCACTCCTCAGAAGGAAGATAGGGCAATCTTCTTCCATAGTGATACTGCCTCGGAAACCCAAGGAGGGGTCACTATGAGCTGGGTCCGACTCGACAGCACATAACAACAACAACGAA
>NW_006921663.1:1716852-1746438 GCF_000298275.1 Orycteropus afer afer
AGAATGGCCAGACTTTGTCTCACGTACTTTGGTCATGTTGTCAGAAGGGACCATTCCCTGGAGAAGGATGTCATGCTTGGTAAAGTGGAGGGTCAACGAAAGAGGGGGAGGCCTTCAACGAGATGAATTGACAAGGTGGCTGCGATGATGGTCTCAAGTATAGCAGGTATCATGGAGCTGGCGCGGGATAGAGCAGTGTTTCATTCTGCTGTGCATGAGTCGGAAATGACTCCACGGCACCGAACAACAACAGGCTTACCCAGGAAATAAAGAGAAACGGATGCCTTGCAAAAAAGAAAGAGAAGTACTTGCATGTGTGTGTGCATGTGTTTGTGTGTGTAACCAAGGCCATATATCATCTCAGAGTAAGCAGCCTTCCTTATGATTGGAACACGTAGAATAATGACATTTGCCCATCACAGCTTTTAAAATCCCTTAAAAATCAGGGTAGGGATGAATGACTCACTTCTACCACAGACACTGGGTCTCTGCTCTACCCTGTGTTCTGCAAGATCATCCCATTTCCTCTGGGCTTCTCCTGGCTCTCCCCTAACTCATCCCTTCCCTTGCCAAGTCATCTCTCTTCCATTATCCGTCATTCTAATAAACACTTCTAATAAACACAAACCCTGTAAACCAATCAAGGATGCTACTTTTGGCTCCTATGCTGCCTTTAGGAAAGACTGATACCTGCATTAATTTTGTCATCTGTCCTGGAGAAACCCAGCTGAGATCTCTAATGTATTCTGCTGCAAGCTGCAATATAATGGACATGTTTAGTGTACATCATCTTGTTAAATGGAATCTGCATTCTTGAGTGAACTAAAATTGCTTAATTATTAATACATCCCCCAGGGATTAGTGACATTTGGGATGATTTTACCATGCTGTAGTTATTTAACAACACAACATGTATGGTGGTATAAAATTCAGCCTTGTTACTTTAAAAGAATATTCTCCTCAGATTCATTTTAGCTCATATGCTTCATATATTAGTCCATAAATATCCAGACCCAAGTGGAGGTAGAAGGACATTGCTAAAGAACAGGACAGGATTGAAGTTGGAGCTACCATGCAGGGAAGGTAGGAGAAGATGCCACAGAGATGCCTCCTAGGAATTGGCATTGGTCTGGAGAAGACTGCAAACCAGGTGCTCTCACTGAGGTGAAGGGAATGGTGGCAGCAGAGGAGAGTTTATCACAAAACTGGATCAGGGTCCCATGCTATCAGTTCTGCACCAATTTGCTGTGTGACTGTGAGCAAATTACTTAACCTCTCTGAGACAGAGTTTTCTCAAATATATGAGGGGTAGTTACATCTGCCTTAGCTACTTTATAGAATTATATGCAATGTATACAAAAGTACTTATAATTAATGCACTCTATAATGACTGGGAAATCTACTTCCAAAGAGATACTGCCTCGGAAGCCCAAGGAGGGGTTGCTATGAGTCGGAATTGACTCAACAGCAGTGAGTTTAGTTGAGTATAAAGAATATATTCAGGTGAAGAAGAAGGAAATAGCATTCAGTGATCATCCTCTCTGTGCCAGGTATTATGCTCAATACTTTTACAAGCACAAAATCAATTGATTATTGCAAATTTTTTTTTACACGGGCTCAATAGTCTTTATTTCAAGAGGAAGAAACTGAAGCTCACACTCATCTAAGACCACAAAGCTAGTAAGTGGCAGAGCCAACCTAGAAAGGATAAGGTATGTATTTGAGCAGACAATATATATAGAAGGAAAACAGGTCACAATCTTAATTTTTAAATAGAGATGTTTAGTCAACTTAAGCATCTGGTTGGCTTATACACAACAATATGTAGTATCACAACATATGAACATTAACATGAAATTTTAATGATTTTTCATCAGTCTCTGCACAATCTCTGCTCTGTACTGATTTTAAGGAAGGAAACCCTGTAAGTATAGTGTCAAACAGATTTTTAAATGAAATAAATGTTTAGGAAGTTCTACCATTAGGTGCATATGATTTTGACCTGTTAGTAATATTGACCAATAATAATGAACTTTTGCACTCAGCACTTCCTTATTTCTAGAATTCCATTTTGAGACTGGCCTCTGATGGGGTTTTTGACTCCAATGTCAATAGTTGTTTCTTTTTCTTCCATTTCTATTCAGGATCCACCATTCTACCCCACAATAGTGGAGATCCCATTTGCACACAAATGCTTTGCACATCCTGGGGCCTGGTTTACAGTGTACGACCTAGAGATGAAGTTATTGATGGCTGTTTATAAGAGAGACAAAGTACAGCAGGGTTTTGAGCAAGAGACCGGAAGCCAGTCCCTCACCTGTTCCCTCAATGACCTCACTTCACCTCTTCATGCTTCAGTTTCTCCATCTGTTGGTGGAAAGAGTGATACATGATCCCTTGCTCTCAGAGTGTCATGAACATCTTTGTAAAGCACTGGCCGATGCTAGAAGGGGCCAGAAAGACTTCATGCTACCCTTAATGTGTACAATGAAATCAGAGTGGATGCTTTTAAAATTACAGAACATATATTTTAAAAAAATGAAATGATTTTATGTGTGAAAAAGTACTTTTATTTCTTTATTTGTTGATGGTATTACATTAAGTTCACTTCAACAGCCAGACCTAATGATTCATTTGATCAATAAACAAAAAAGCCCACAGAAGGTACACATAATAATTTACCTTTTCACTATTGAATGCATTTCTATACTTTTCTCATTTTTTATTGTTGTAAACATATATATAACACACTTACACACAACTTTTCAGGTGTACAATTTAGTGACATCAATTACCTTAATCATGTTATGCAACCATCACCCACATATACTACTTTTATTTTATTGTGGTAAGTACACATATAACAAAATATTTGCCATTTCAACATTCTATATCGCTTTAAACATTCTCAATGTGCTTCTTCTCTTGCTATAAGCACACACACACACACACACACCATAGCAAAACTACAGGGAAATGGTATCATCACCTCTATTTTATAGATGAGAACCCCTCAATCATGAGAATTCAGTGAATTGCTACATCCATGTGAAAAATTAGGCAGAGTTGGGAAAATATTCTGCATCTCCTGCCTCAAAATTCAAATCCCCCTCAACATCATTTTTTTATAATGCCCAAGACTGACTTCTTTTTTCTCTTTCTCTCCTTATACTTATTTTTCTCTCCACTTACTGATCTAATGGGGCTATAGGTGCCCTCTCCACTTTCCTTCTCTAGGGAATGGAGCCATCTAAAGCGACACTCTAATCTCTGATGTCCTCAAGTGAGATTTGCAGCAAAGTGAGAGCTCAGACATGACTGTTTGCTTGTTAAGCTTGTTCCTCCTTGCAAGCCTGAAGAAAAACCTGCCAAAAATCACATTACTGAGTCACTGGGACCTCCAAACTGTTCTAAGTGGAGGAGCCAGTCAAGCCGCACAAGTAATATTCAGGCTGAAATAGCTGCATCGTGATGCTATTACGGACATGCATTTGATTTGTATGTGCTCCTAAAGTGTATCCAGGCTTAAGAGTCAGGAGGGAAAGTATAGATTGAACACCAAAAGAGCACTTTAAACCAGTATACTTCTTCTGCAGGGAATTAAATTGTAAAGATTAGCAGAAGCTGATGAAGGAACTCAGAAAACTGCAGCTGATGAGGCACTAACTCCATTGTTTACACACATTCAACAAATACATTAGTTCTCTGTATCCCCCTTGACCAGCCCAGGTTGTTCTTACAACTCCTTTCCAGCAAGTACCTGCCCCCCACACGCCCCACCTCCCATGCCACACCACTGATAGTCAGCAAAAAAAAGAAAAAGTTCTACTGAGATTTTAAGACAGTGAAACAAAGAGGTTTGCAAAGGGAAAACCCAACACAATGGACAGACAGCTGGCTGCTGCTGGCCATGGCGTGGCTACTGAAGGAGGCAGAAAGAACAATCCCTCTTGAAGATGCTCCTGCCTGCCCCACTTGAGTAGGTACTGCCAGTGCCAGCATCCCTGGGAAATTGCAGCTGTGAAATGAGCAGCTCCTTGTCAACAGCAGATTCCCAGCTGCTCCCCACCTCAGAGCTGCTGTTGGGCATGAACGGAGTAGCTGGGCCGGCCTGGCTCTCTCACGGCTGCAGGCCTATGAGAAGCACATGCTGGAAGGCACAGGTGAACAGACGCCCAAGTTGGCACACTAGCCCTCACTTCTACATAATCCTGTCTGGTTTTGGCTTGATCAGGTAGTTGAACTGAGGGGTGAGTGCCCTTTCCAAGCTTGCCAATCTCCCATCCTCTTCCTGAATAGTGTGCTGCACCTCAACCACCCTAAAGTCCTGCCTGGAAACAGAACACTGCTGCCTGCCCCTCCCCCAGGAGCCAGAAGAGCCAGGTCTGGCCCACAGCCAAGTTGTGAAGAAAAGGCATAGGACAGTGAGCAGTGGTGGGTGGGGCAGAGAGCCTTGTATTACACATTCAGAGCCTAATTTTGGATCAGAGTCATACTTGTAGCCTAGCCTGAAAGATCACTGAGGACCCAAAGTGAACCCACAGCTCTGAGGTGGGGTGTGGAGAATTCTTCGGGCTTTCTTGCCCACATGCTGCTCTACTGAGAGGGTTTAGTTAGCCTTGCTTGGATTCCAACTGCTATTTTTTTTTAAGCAACATTCATTGTCCTTTAGTCTTATCTTGCTGAGGACAGTGCACATTTCCTACTCCAATCTCTCTGTACAAATTCACAAACTGCCTCAGCTACAATGCTGACCAGAAGCTGGTTCCCCTAAAGCTATTGCCCCCTGAATTAGGCCAAGGACACACTCTGCTGTTCATGGTGGCACCAGCACAGGACAATAGGCTAATCAGGCAAAGGAGCTGCAGGTGACAGAGAAGGCACCTTCCCATTAACAATAAAAACAACTCTTTCTGACAAGGAAGAGCCCCTACATGATCGATAGAGGAGATCAGACAGGCGCTGGCCTCTCTGAGACACCCGAGAGGGAGAAAAGGGCTGCTCCCTCTTCTTACAAGGGTGTGGGCACTTCCTTCGGAGAATTTGCTGCTGCCAAGAGCAGGCTGTTGACTCCCTGGAACTCTGGGTATCAGGATGCTTGTTTGCAGAGCTGGCCAGCCAGCCGCCAGGAGCAGCTGGTTGTAATTATGCATTGCAGCTTCGGAGGAAGTTGCTGGCTGCAGAGTGTGTGCTGGGCCTGGCTGCACATTGACTGCTGGGCTTAAGGGAACAATGGAGATAGAAACCAGTGGCAGCAGGGGAAGAGGAGGAGCAGGACGAGGGTGAAGACTGGCAGAAAGAAAAGAGTGAGAGCAGCTCCTAGGGATGAAGATGGAAAATCCTGTGTCTACACTCCAAGGATCCCTGTTCTTGTCCCCAGACTTGAAAACAAAGTCCCTGTCCCTCTGTGAACAACCCTTGAGGGTTTTTTTTTTTTTTTTTTTTTTTTTCCCCAAACCGTACCTGCTGAATGCTGTACTTAGAGAAGTGAGTTTGGCTGACATATTGAATAGCACTCCTCTGCCTATTTAATCTAAATTGACTGCACCTTTGTAGCAGCTGGCCACAGGGAAAAACAAAAGAGTTCATGATGAAAAAGGCAAATCTCCCTTGACTAGAAAGAACCACAGCCCTAGCAGCAGTTAAACATTTCAGTACCTTGCTAAGCACTGCACCCTGAAGCTTCCATCAGGAGGGAAAGCAAAAGACAACTTTACAGAAGCGAAATGTGGGTTAATTAACAAGTTGGTTTCTTTTTCAACCTGGATGGAGAAAAACTTATTAACATCTGTTTCTTTATACTTTCCAGAATTTCTTCCATGTCCCCTAATTAGAACATAGCAGGAAAATGAATATGACGGAAGGAGTAGGGGAAGAAAGGTTGAGGAGAAGGCTTTCCTCTTGCTGTCATTTTTTTCTTTCTTTGGAACCTCCACCCCTCACATAGTAGGGACATTTATTTACATATACGGACCATCATGTTTCTCCGTGGTTCTTTCCTCCTTTCCATCAAGACTTTGGCTGCAGCATCTACACGGCTTGAGGTCCCTAACAAAGTATGCAGAATCCCATGTTTTACCAGCTCAGGGAAAAATTCCAAGGCACCAAATCAGACAAGTGGGCAGGCCTGAGATCCCTGTGGCCTCTTGATGACCCCTCTCCATTTGTGAGACTCCTGATTTATGTCACTTTAAAAGGGTGGGTGTCCTACCTGGTATTGGGCACTCTTGATGTAAAAAAATTGACAGCCGACACAATGACATGTTATTGGCTTGGGCTGGTAAATGAGGAGACAATTTCATTACCTTTCCTCCTTGTCTGTTGCCCTGTATGAGATTACTTGAAACGCTATCAATCAGTGGGTGTGAATGCAGAGCAGTGCCCAGTGTGTATGTGGGTACGGCAGCCTTGCTCTCTAATGATTAATGAAAATAAATGATGACACTATTCTCTTTAGAACTGATTGCTAGGATCTCCTTACTGCCTGGGCGGAGAGATTATGGTTACAGGTTGAAAGGATTTTTGCAATGGGATCCAAGTAAGCAATTTTTTTCTTCCTTTTCCTTCTCTTTCCTCCAACTTAGGTCTTAGATTTCCCAAACACACACACACACACACACACACGCATGCACCCACACATGTACACATCTATAGTTGATTTCTGGAACTGTGCTATCCAATACAGACGATGCCAGCCACTTATGGCTTTTCAAAAGAACTGAAATTAAATAAAATTGGAAATTCAGTTATTGAATCACACACGCATTATTTCAAGTGCTCAGTAGCCACACAGTTTTTATGGTAGCATAGCACAAAATCACAGAACATTTCTATCATTGCAGAAAGTTCTATTAGACAGTCCTGTCCTAGAGCATCTTTATTTGTTCTTTTATCTCAGGATTCCTGTTCCTTTTAGAATGCTTTCCCCATAATTTTTACAAAGGTAAAGCTTCCCCCTCTCCTTTAATCACAACTTAAATCAAAACTAATTAGCTACCTCCCAGCTCCTAAAGGGAAGCTGCCTAGTACCCCAGCTACTCTGCTGGTTGAACATTCTAGAACAGTTTAGTTAAACAGTTATGGCAGCATAAGTAGGCACCATAAGGGCATAAAGTCAGAAAGTCTCATCTCATATAGACCTTAACCCATTCCTTTAGATAATTTTCCTAGGCAGTTCTTAATAACAGCTAAAAGGAGACACTCTGAGGCTAAGTAATGTGTCAAGTAAGATACCAGGGAATCTCCATAAAAAAATTTCACAATAAATAGAGAGCAATACCTCCTTTAGAACTACATGGTATACTGAACTACACATTCCTGCAGTGAGGCTTTGAAGTTGGGCAGAGGTACACAGAGCAATGAAGCACTTTGATGCAGCTGGAAGCACCTTCAAAGCTTCTAGGGAGAGACATTGAAACAACTACCTGTAACCAATTGTTCAAGTCCTTTGTGTGTGTGTTGGTGGGAGGAGGGGCTGGACCACACAAAAATTAAACAAACCCAAAGCTGCTTTGGAAGCACTGTACACAAACTAACTACAGCAAAAGGAAACAAAGGGTAGGACATTCAATTTAACATATTTTGCTGGGAAAAAAAATTACACCAAAACTTTTATTTTATTTACAGCCTAAAATAGAACTTTGTTGGCATATAGGATGTATTTTTAATATTTTTAACTGTGTCGTTTCAAGTATATTTTGCATATCTTCCAACTCTGCTTTGTTCTCATTTCCCACAGGTATAAGATAAGCAACTATATATTTTATTAACAAGTTTGACAACATGAATATGAACTTTTTGTCCCACAATTTAATTTAAAATCATGGTGTTCAGAGTGCAGGCTGTGTGACTACCTTATTATTCACCAGTTCTTACGAATGTTTATTCTACTCCAGCGTGGTGAGGATATCAGTACATAAAGTTCGTTCTTGCAAGCAGATAAGCAGGACATTGCCAAAGTTTCTTTCTCAGTCAGAATTACTGTCTCTATCACAAAGTAGCCATTGTGTGTCACAGCCACAAACCTGGACTATCAACTGGCCTGATTTTAGCATTTTTCAAGGAATAAATATGGGCCTTAGCCTTCTTTGAAAGTGAGGCTGAAACAAGAAGGGAGAGTAGGAGAGAGACTACTCAAGTTTAACTGAGGAAGTTTCTAAGATAGGCATTAGAAACCCTTCACAGTAAGAGGCCCTTCCTCTCTGACCACCAGCGGGGGAGTGTGGGGAGAAGATGGAAGAGAGGTTGTTGAATGTTCCCTGTGAAGTGTTTCAGAAAAGCAACTAGAGACGTTTTCATAATCAATGAGGCAGAGAGACAGTGTGACAGAGTCTACTGGTCTGAATATGAATAAAACCTGGTCCTTTTTGTCATGCCTTAGGCTGCAGAAGGAGCTCTGGTAGCACAGTGCCTAAGGCATCTCATTGCTAGCTAGAATGTTGGTGGTTGAAAGCCACCAGTCACTCCCTGGAAGGAAGACTGGGCAATCTACTTCCATAAAGATTTACCTCCTCAGAACCCAATGGTGCTTGCTATGAGTCAGAATTGACTCGACAGCAGCGGGTTTTTGGTTAGGCTGCAGTCTCACTTTCTGAAGCAGCTACAGGTCCAAGCAATACTCTCAAAGAGTGACTTGGCAGGTTTGACAGTCACTAACCTCCTGAAAGGAACCCTGGTGGTATAATGCTTAAGTACTAACTGCAAGGTTGTTGTTGTTGTTGTTATGTGCTATCGAATCGGACCTGACTCACAGCAACCCCTCCTTGGGTTTCCAAGGCAGTATCACTATGGAAGTAGATTGCCCAACTTTCCTTCTGAGGAGTGGCTGGTGGGTTTGCACCACCAGCCTTCTGGTAAGCAGTCAAGTGCCTTAGGCACTATGCTACCAGAGCTCCCAAAAAGATTACAACCTAGAAAACCCTATGGGGCAGTTCTACTCTGTCACACGGGGTCACTGTTGAGTCAAAATTAACTTGATGACCCTAACTACAACAACAAACCTCCTGAGGCAGCTGAAGGCCACAGAATCTCTGGGTACACCTGATTAGTTCTCTTCTTAAATCATTAGTTGCTATCGACTCGATGCCAACTTATGGCAACCTCATGTGTGTCAGAGTAGAACTGTGCTCTACAGGGTTTTAATGGCAGAGTTTTGGAAGTAGATTGCCAGGCCTTTCTTCTGAGGCACATCTGGGTTGATTGGACCCACCAGTTGGTTAGCAGCCAAGCACGTTAACCATTTGCACTGCTCAGAAGTATTCTTAGTTAAGTGAAGGGAGCTCTGGTGGCCTAGTGCCTAAAGCATGTGACTGCTAATCAGAAGGCTGGTGGTTCAAACCCACCAACCACTCCTCGGAAGGAAGATTGGGCAATCTACTTCTGTAGTGATACTGCCTCAGAAACCCAAGGAGTGGTCGCTGGGAGTCAGATCTGACTCCACGGCAGTGAGTTTGGTTTGGTTTTGATTTTAGTTAAGTGGAGAATGGGGGAAGTGGGCAGAAAGGAAGCAGGAGAGTGTCTTCTGGTAGATTTCTGGCTGCATCAGACTCACAGTTTCACTCGGAGAACAAGAAAGAAAGGAACAAATGCTACCATGATCCTCTATTAACAAATCCTCTGAACATGAAGCTCCTTCATAATGAAGCTGGCTGTTTTCTTTTTCTTTAAGTCTTCATAAATCATATGCAGCAGTGTTGGCATGAGTCATATGGCTCGACAGAAAAGCTCCTGCTAAGCCACACAGCTGCACGGGAAAAAATACCTCAGTGAATAGAGCTTGTTTGTCCTCCACAGTTTATGGTATAAATAAGAAATCAGCAAAATTTAGGGGTTCCCCAGCCTCTCGTTTATGACTCTTTTAATCCCTTGGCTGCCTCCTCTGTCCTTTCAGCTGCCCAGTGACAACCGCTTCCTTACCACTTTGCTTTTGTCAAGAAAGAAAAGGATCCAAGCAGGGTCATGTTTATATACTGATTGTCTGATTCATTGACAAATGACACTTTAGTGAGTTTTAGTCAATATGGAACTTAAATTGGATAAATGTCCTTGGTCTTTTAATTTTAATGGAATAATGAAAGATATCTCCCCTTATTAAAGGATTTTCAGATGGATGGGGTGATATGCAATGAAATCATGGAACCCTGATGTTCTTGTTGGCTTGGAGCATCTTGAAGGGGAGGGGCCGTCTCTCCCCTCCAATCTGTCCTGGCGTATAGATGGGTCTGGGCCAAGGGCAGCTCCAGCTTTTAAAGGGTTCTTCTGAGGGCCATGGGGATAAAGGCTGAGTCTACTTCCCTTCAGTCCAGGCTACCCAAGAAGCTTCCCCGTCCCTGGGTGGATCCTCAGTCCTTCTGAGATTCCCACTTGCTCTTAATCCTCTATCTCAGAACTCCCAGAGCTTTGTTTTCTGGTGGCCCACTTAATGTTATTTCACTTAATAATCTCACACTGTACCCACTTCTTCTCTGTTCTCCTAGCATGAGGCTGTGTGACTTTTGTAATATTGCTTCATTGGGTGATGAAGTTTCTGACACTAAAGTGTGCCATTGGAATGCATTTGCCTCATTAATGGAGGTATTGCTGTATATGTGGGTCACTTAATATCTGTTAGGTGGCATATCTCATTTACCTTCAGATTAGGGTATCGTTTAATATGTATTTAGGGCTTTGGTTTTAAGAGATGTATTTTTTTTAATTAAATACATATTTTGAGTCCTGGCATCTGACATGTTTTGCTTATATATAAAATGTTTACATAATTTGCCTATCTAAGTTCAGTGAAGTATAAAATACACTAATGAGTGATAGTAAATCACTCTACAAATAAAAACCTCTAATTATTTGTGGCTGGACTAGAAACAGTCTAAAGTTTTTCTAATGTTCTAAATACTATCACTTTTGTATTTGCCTTCCTCAATATACAAGATGACTTGTGCTTGCAATGATGATTCAGAATAATTTTCCAGCCATATTTCTACATTGAGGCTTAGGTGTGGAAAACCACAGAGCAAGGTAGGAGAAAAGACTTTTTTTCCCTGAACCGTGATCCTGGCTTCCCAGATCCTTTGTGATGTAGAAAGAGAAGAAGGATTTCAATGTCAGAGAGAGCTAGATTTGAATCTACTAGCTTATGACCCTGAGCAAGTTGCTTAACCTTTCTAAACCTCATGCTTCTCATGTTTAAAAAGTAGATAATGGTACATATTTCCTGAGTTAGTTGTAAAATCAGGGAGCTTATTCCAGTCTCTTTCTAGAATCGATAAGCAACAACTTTCTTCCTACAACCAACCTAATTTAGATGTCAGTGTAAGATAACCATATTTAGACAAAAATACGAGGAAGTATTTTCGTTCTGTCCCCATCACCACGTAAAGTAAATTAGCTAAACTGTCAATTAGAATGTTCATCTGGAAAGGTACACTGGTCTCACATGTTGTACATGTCACAGCACTAAGCCACTGCCTAAGTCTCTTTGGTCTATTTGTCAGCAAATGGCTAGATGAGAAGAGTCCTGTGGGGAATTGGGCAACAAGAGTCCCACCCAACTCCAGGATAGAGAAGGATCAGGTGAGGAGCATACTTACCTGCCACTTCAAGCTTCATTCTGGGTTGAAGATCATGGAGTACTAGCTGCCACCCACCCACACGTGCATCAGATTTATGCCAAAGTACCACTGTTAAAGATTCATTCCTTTTGTTTAAGAGCTATGCATGTAAGCTTGTCAGTGTCAAACACAGAACTCAAACTATCTTTTTTCACTTTTCTTTCTTTCTTCTTCTTCTTCTTTTTTTTTTTTTTTTAAATGACTATATGGGTTCACGAAGAAGCAAGAAATCACTAAAAAGACAAGAAAAGAAGAGAAGACCAAAGTGGATGACAGAAGAGATTCTGAACCTTGCCCTTGAGTGGAGAATAGCTAAAGCAAATGGAAGAAATGAAAAGGTAAAAGAGCTGAACAGAAGATTTCAAAGAGCAGCTCGAGTAGACAAAGCCAATTACTATAATGAAATGTGCAAAGACCTGGAGTCTGAAAACCAAAAGGGAAGAACACACTCGGCATTTCTCAAACTGAAAGAACTGAAGAAAACATTGAAGCCTCGAGTAGCAATATTGAGAGATTCTATGGGCAAAATATTGAATGATGCAGGAAACATCAAGAGAAGATGGCAGGAATACACAGAGTCACTGTACCAAAAAGAACTGATCGATCTTCATCCATTTCAGGAAGTGGCATATGATCTAGAACCAATGGTAATGAAGGAAGAAGTCAAAGCTGCAATGAAAGAACTGGCGAAGAACAAGGCTCCGGGAATTGATGGCATACCGATTGAGATATTTCAACAAACAGATGCCCCATTAGAGGCACTCACTCAGTTATGCCAAGAGATTTGGAAGACAGCTACCTGGCCAACTGACTGGAAGAGATCCATATTTCCATATTTGTGCCCATTCCAAAGAAAGGTGATCCCACAGAATGTGGAAATTATAGAACAATATCATTAATATCACACACAAGTAAGATCTTACTGAAGATAATTCAGAAACGTTTGCAGCAGTATATTGACAGAGAACTTCCAGAGGTTCAAGCCGGATTCAGAAGAGGACGTGGAACAAGGGATATCATAGCTGTTGTCAGATGGATCTTGGCTCAAGGCAAAGAATACCAGAAAGATGTTGACTTGTGTTTTATTGACTATGCAAAGGCATTTGATTGTGTGGATCATGACAAATTATGGATAACATTGAGAAGAATGGGAATTCCCGAGCACTTGATTGTACTCATGAGGAATCTGTACCTTGACCAGGAGGCTGTCGTTCAAACAGAACAAGGGGACACTACATGGTTTAAAATCAAGAAGGGAGTGTGTCAGGCTTGTATTCTTTCTCCACACTTATTCAATCTATATGCTGAGCAAATAATCCGAGAAGCTGGACTATATGAAGAAAAACATGGTATCAGGATTGGAGGAAGAATTATTAACAACCTAAGATATGCAGACAATACAACTTTGCTTGCTGAAAGTGAGGATGACTTAAGGCACCTACTGATGAAGGTTGAGGAATACAGTCTGCAATATGGATTGCGTCTCAATATAAAGAAAACAAAAATCCTCACAACTGAACCAATGAGCAGCATCACAATAAATGGAGAGAAGATTGAGGTTGTCAAAGAATTCACATTGCTTGGTTCTACAATCGATGCCAATGGAAGCAGCAATCAGAACATTAGACGACGTGTAGCATTGGGAAAGTCAACTGCGAAGGAACTGTTTCAAGTGCTGAGGAGCAAGGATATCTCCTTGAGGACTAAGGTGTGCCTGACACAAGCCATGATATTTCCAATCGCCTGGTATGCATGTGAGAGCTGGACAATGAATAAGGAAGACCAAAGAAGAGTTGATGCTTTTGAGTTGTGGTGCTGGTGGAGAATGCTGAAAGTACCATGGACTGCTAAAAGAACTAACAGATCTGTCCTGGAGGAAGTGCAGCCAGAATGCTCCTTGGAAGCAAGAATGGCCAGACTTGGTCTCACCTATTTTGGTCATGTTGTCAGAAGGGACCATTCCCTGGAGAAGGATGTCATGCTTGGTAGGGTGGAGGGTCGACGAAAGAGGGGGAGGCCTTCAATGAGATGGATTGACATGGTGGCTGTGATGATGGGCTCAAGTATAGGAGGGATTGTGGGGCTGGCGCGGGATCAGGCAGTGTTTCGTTCTGCTGTGCATGGGGTCGCTATGAGTCGGAAACAACTCGACGGCACTTAACAACAACAATGGGTTCATGTACTTGGAAAATTAAGAAGGTGACACTGACTTCAAATACATCTAGGTTATATGTCCACCCACCAAACCAATCACTATGGTTGTGGATAGGCAGTAATTTTTTCAAAACTTTTTATTGAGATTTGGGTGAAAGTTTGCAGAGCAAATTTGTTTTCCATTCAACAGTTCATATACATCTTGTTTGACGTCATTGATTGCAATCCCCAGAATGCAAAAATATTCTTCCCACTTCCTCCTTGTGTTTCCCATTTCTATTTATCCTTCTTTCCTGTCTCTTTCTAATTTCTGAGCTTTGTCCCAGGCTTTTACATGGTTGATTGTTCTAAGGAGGTTGTTTCTCCCTGGTATTATTATAGGCCTATTAGTGTAGTGCCTAAGGCACTTGACTGCTAACCAGAAGGCTAGTGGTTCAAATCCACCAGCCACTCCTTGGAAGGAAGATGGGGCAATCAATTTCCGTAGTGATACTGCCTCGGAAACCCTACGGGGCATTGCTATGAGTCAAATCTGACTTGATGACAGTGAGTTTGGTTTTGGTTTTTGTTGTTTGACTGAAAGTTGATCCACAGAGATGAGTTCCATTCCAGGCCTGAAGGGTATCTAAAGGCCAGTCTCAGGGGTTCTAACAGTCTCTATCAGATCAATAATTCTAGTCTTTTTTTTTTTTTTTTTTTTTTATGATTTTGAGTTTTTTCCCACTCTATCCAGGACCTTCTATTGTAATCCCAATCAGAGTGATTGGTAGTGGAAGCTGGGTATCATCTAGTTCTTCTGGTCTCAGGGTCATGGATACCAAGGTTTGTGTAGTCCATTAGTCCTTTAGACTAATTATTTCCTGCATCTTTAATTTTCTTCACTATTCTTTCCTCTAGAGGGTGAGAGACCAATAGTTGCATCTTAGATGGCCACTCACAAGCTTTTAAGGCCCCAGTTGCTACTCACCAAAAAGTAGGGTGTAGAATATTGTCTTGTAGATTACGTTATGCCAATTGACCCTGATGTCCCCTGAGACTATAGTCCTGAGCTTTCAGGCCCAGTGACTCATTCCCTCAAGGTATTTGGTTATGGCTAAGAAGTTTTATAACTTTGCCCTTTGTATGCTGTACTATATACATGCTCTACTATATACATGGATATATTTGCAGCACATGTAAATACATATGTGGAAATAATTTCATTGGCTAGATCTGAGTCACAAGCCTACTTCTAGGGCAAGGAGTAGAGTAAGTCCTATCTAAACTGGATAGAAAGAGGGTACGGGGTGGTTTGTCAAAATAGCAAGATTGATTTCTGGACAGACAAATGCAATTTATGTCAACTCATGGAAAATACTGTGGGAATGTCAAGATACTAATCCAGATTGTCAGCTGGTATATCAAACAGGATCATCCAGTCAGGAGGCAAAGAACACACCAATTTTTTTTTCAATGCATTTTTTTGAAATATAATTTATGTACAGTGAAATACACAAAAGTAAAGTGACATGGGTCAGTGCATTTTTTTTTTTCAGTGTTCCCTCCCTTCCCCTCCCATCCCTGGCAACCAACAAAGTTTGTTGGTTTCCTCTTGACCCTTGACCCTTTCCTTGACCCTCCACAACAACAAACTAATACTATATTTGTCCTCTGTGATTGACTTATTTCATTCAGCAAAATGTCCTCCAGGTTCATCCATATTATGCAGTGTTTTGCAGACTCTACGTTATTCTTTAGTGCTGCATAGCATTCCATTATGTGTATGTACCATAGTTTGGTCATCCATTCTTCGATTGGTGGGCTTGTAGGTTGTTTCCATCTTTTTGCCATTGTAAATAGTGCTGCAATGAACATGAGTGTGCATATATCTGTTCCTGTCCTGCTCTCTCCTCTCTAGGATATATGCCTAGTCATGGGACTGCTGGGTCAAATGGTATCTCCAATTCCAGCTTTCTAAGGAATTGCCATATTGCTTTCCACAGTGATTGTGTCACTTCACAGTCACACAAGCAGTGTGAGTCCTGATCTTTCCACATCCCCGCCAGCTTGTTATTTTCTGTCTCGTTGAACCTTGCCATCTGTGCTGGGGTGAAACGGTATTTGGTTTTGATTTGCATCTCTCTGATGGCCAATGATTGTGAGCATCTCTTCATGTATTAGCTGGCCACCTAAATATCCTCCTTGGTGAAGTGTCTATTCATGTCTTCTGTCCATTTTTCAGTTGGATTGTTAATTTCTTTGGTGTTCAGGCATTGGAGTTTTCTGTCAATCTTAGAGATAAGTCCCTTGCCAGATACGTAATTATCAGCAAATATGAATTTGTTACTGTCATTTTTGTTATGTACTTTTTTGTGGTGTTGATTTCTTTGTTCCATACGATATTCTATGCTGAGCTCATTTTGTTTATGAATCATGTTATCATTTCCTTTGTTGCTATTGTTCCAGTATTTGCTAAATATTTGTGCTGGTCCTCTTTTTTATTTTGATGTGGAGGTTTATTGTTTTTCTTTGAGGTTACCCTGTGATTTATAGTTTTCTTCCCAAGTTTAGGATAGTCCATTCTATCTTGTAGTTGTCTTGACTTCCCTACTATCTAGAAGTTCTGTAACAACACAGTTTTTCCCCTCTTTTTGATTTGGCATTGTCCTCATTTGTCAGTTGATGTCTCTAGTTCCCTGTTTGCAATCTTGTAGGCTTATTTACTTTGGATACTTCCATATCTGGGTTGGTTTCTGGGTTATATTATCATATGTATTAATGGTCAGTTGTTGTTGGCTGTTGTTGCTTCTCTGTCCAAAGGGCTCCCTTTAGCATCACTTGTAAGGTTGGTCTGGTTTTAACAAATTCCCTTAATTTCTGCTTATCTGGAAATGTCCTAATTAACCATCATATTTGAGGGATAACTTTGCTGGGTACATAATTCTTGGAAATTTTTCTCTTTCAGGATTTTATATATACCATCCCATTGTCTTCTCACCTGCTTAGTTTCTGCTGAGAAATCCAATTTTAATCTTATTTGTTGCCCCTTGTAGGTAACTTTTTGTTTTTCCCATGCTGCTCTCATGATTCTTTTTGTCTTTGGTTTTGGTGAGTTTTATGATGATATGTCTTGGTGATTTTCTTTTGGAATCTATCCTGTTTGGGGTTCGTTGGACTTCCTGAATGGATATATTCTCATCTTTCATCATACCAGGAAAATTCTCTTCCAGCAAATCTTTGACAATTTTCTCTGTGGTTTTATTTTTCTCTTCCTGTTCTGGAATTCTGATTATATGTAGGTAATTTGTTTTGATGCTATACCACATGAACCTTAGGCTTTCTTCATTTTGTTTTGATCTTTTTTTTCTGATTTATCCCTGTCCAAAACAGTGTTCAGGTATTTACCTTCAATCTCCCTAATTCTGTCTTCCATTGATTTAATTCTGATCTTTTGCCTATTCAATGTCTTATCTATTTCTGAAAATTTAGTATTAATCTTCTGGGTTTCTGTGTGTAGATTTTGTATCATTTCCAATTTTTCATTTATTTTGTCATTTTGTTCTTGTATTGCCTTTTGAAATATTGTAGGATTTTTTGTGTTTTCCTCAATTTTGTCAGTGTTTTCCTTGATCTGTCTCTCAATTCATTGAAGATATCTACATATAATTCCTTTGAATTCCTTTTCAGGGAGTTCCAATGCTGTGTCTTCCTCAGGATGTGTTTTGGGGTGTATCCTTGTCCCTTGTTTCTCCTGCTGTATCTTGCTTCTTTGTGTGGACTGTGATGCTCTGTTGTCTCTGAGGCATTGTGATATTTTTGTGTTTATATTTAATTGGTGATGGTATGTTGGAGTGACTTTCTCATGGTTTTCGTTTTCTTTGTATGTTATCTAGGTAAGCAGGGTACTGTACTGTGCTCCTCTATTCACTAGTTGACAGCACTTATACATTCACCACCTGTCTCCTTTCGTGTTGTCAGCCTCTTGTATGTCCCTGCCAACATTGGCAAACAGAGCCTATTCTTAGGTCCCTAGAATCCAAATGAGAATACTATCACTTTAAAATCCCAAATGGTTGCCAATTGTAAAGATTCAAAATGGCTGTGCCCTTGGTCACTTTAAATATCCAAAATGGCTGCTGCTTGTAAACATTCAAAATGGTTGTACCCTCGGCCACTTTGTTGTTGTTGTTGTTAAGTGCCGTCGAGTCGTGTCTGACTCATCAGGACCCTATGCACAGCAGAATGAAACACCACCCAGTCCCATGCCAGCTCCATGATCCTTACTATACTTGAGCCCATCATCGCAGCCACTGTGTCAATCCATCTCATTGAGGTCCTTCCCCTCTTTTGTCGACCCTCCACCTTACCAAGCATGACATCCTTCTCCAGGGAACAGTCCCTTCTGACAACATGACCTAAGTAGGTGAGATGAAGTCTGGCTGTTCTTGCTTTCAAGGAGAACACTTGAAAAACACTTGAACCAGCTGTGCTTCCTCCAGGACAGATCTGTTAGTTCTTTTAGCAGTCCATAGTACTTTCAGCATTGTCTGCCTGCACCACAACTCAAAAGCATCAATTCTTCTTCAGTCTTCTTTATTCATTGTCCAGCTCTCACATGCATACGAGGCAATTGAAAATATCATGGCTTGTGTCAGACACACCTTAGTCCTCAAGGAGACATCCTTGCTCCTCAGCACTTGACAGAGGTCCCTTGAGCTAACTTGCCCAGTGCTATATGTCGTCTGATGTCCTGACAGCTGCTTCCATTGACATCGATTGTAGAACCAAGCAATGTGAAGTCTTTGACAACTTCAATCTTTTCTCCATTTATCGTGATGCTGCTTATAGGTTCAGTTGTGAGGATTTTTTTTCTTTATATTGAGATGTAATCATACTGCAGACTGTATTCTTCAATCTTTATCAATAAGTGCCTCAAGTCATCCTCACTTTCAGCAAAGTTGTGTCGTCCATGTATCACAGGTTGTTAATGATTCAGTCACTTCAAATATCTAAAATGGCTGCCACGTGTAAACAATCAAAATGACTGTGCCCTCTGGATAGTGGTAAGTCAACAGCTCAAGTGGTCTCCCTCCTTGCTGTTTCGCTTCCTAGTCATAGGCCACCAGCGCAGTCGTCCCTGCAGCCCTTGGTGACCAGGGCTGATCTTTATTTAGGTCAATTCTCAGGTCCTAACACCACTTGGAAACATTCAGGCTGTTGGTCCCGTCAGAGTAGCTGACAGTCTGCAGCTCCAACCATCTCCGTACTCACTATTTTCATTCAGGTTTTTCCACCAGTTGGTGCCTAATCCACTTCTGTATAGTTCCTTTCAAAGCTCAGGGCTCCAGAATTATCTTCTGTATCTCTGTCCATTAGTTTTACTTTTCTTTGTTGAAGAGGGTCTGTGTCACTTGTCTGCCTATTCCTCCATCTTACTGAAAGTCCCCCACACCAATTATTTTTAAAGAGATAGTTTAGCATAGAGAATTCATAACTAGGTACAAAGTTGTTGACAAGTGTTATGGATTGAATTGTGTACCCAAAAAGTCATAACCCCTGTACCTGTAAATGTGATACTTGGAAATAGAGTCTTTGAAGACGTTAATCAGTTAGGTTAACATGAGGTGACACCAGAGGTGGGTGGGTCCTAATCCCATATGGCTGATGTCCTTCTAAAGGAGAAGAGACACAGAGACAGAGAAACAGAGGAAGGACCCCATGTGATGCTGCAACTTTAAGCCAAGGAATCCCAGGAGCTAAGAGAGAGGCATGGAACAGTTCTCTCTCAAAGCCCTCAGAAGGAATAAACATGGCTGAAACCCTCATTTGGACTTCTAACCTCTAAAACTGTACGAAAAAAAAAAAAAAAAAAAAAAGTCTATTGTTTAAAACCACCCTACTTTGTGGTATTTTTGTTATGGAAGCCCTAGACATCTAATACAACTAGATAACTGAAAGTATAAAAAGAGAATATTAGCATAGTATGGAGATTGGAACTGCAGAAAATAGCTATAACCAGTAGGGTTAGAAGATAAAAGGAAGAGGTTGGACACTTGGAAAGGAGCTCTGGTGGAGCAGTGGTTAAAGCATTCAGCTGTTAATTTAAAGAGTGGTGGTTTGAACCCACCAGCCAGTCCTCAGGAGAAAGAGGAGGCAGTCTTCCAAAATTTATAGCCTTGGAAGTCCTATGGAACAGTTCTGCTTTGTCTTATAGGATCACTATGAGTCAGAATCAACCTGATGTCTGTGGGACTGGTTTTGGTTTAAACACTTAGAGGAAGGAATCCTGTGTGGCACAAGTGGCTTGACTGTTACTCAAAAAGTTGGTGGTTTGAATCCTCCCAGAGGCACCTCAGAATATAGGCCTGGTGATCTGTTCCCTAAAGTTCACAGCCTCAAAAATCCCATGGAGCAGTGCTACTCTGAACACGTGGGGTCTCTATGAGTTGGAACCAACCTGACAGCAACTAACAACACAAGAGCAAGACGCTTGGAGGAGATGCCCTCAGAGCTAAACTCAGACTTCTGGGAGGGGATGCTGCTTGGCTGGCACTGACAACTGAGGAGACAAAATAAAACTGGTTCTGTAAGGGCTGGCAAAACTAAATACTGGCTTCAATTGCTGCTGTGGAAAAGAACTGCTTCCACTGGAATAAAGGAGTGTGGCAAAGGTCCTACTAGGAAGGGCAAGCAGACATTAAGCCAATAGGAGCTTCCAGTCTTGCAGGCTCCCTTTAATGGCCTCTGTTTTCAGAGCCTAGCATGGAACTGCTGGCAAAGAAGAAATGTGGTTTGCCAAGGCTCAGCTCCAGGATCATAAAGCCGAGTACATAGGGATGGGTGCAGAGGTCAGAGACAATGACTTAATAACTGGGAGGTCATCATACTTCAGTGTGCATTCGTTGCTTCCTTGAAGTTTAGCAGAATAAATAGTATTCTAAGGAAAGATATGTTTGGATGGCATTGAATAATGCATGGAGATATGAATAAAGATTCTTTCCTACCTTCAAAGTTTCTTCTTCATTAGGCAGAGCAGGCCTGATATATGTGTGTGTGTGTGTGTGTGTGTGTATATATATATATATATATATATATATATATATATGCCATTGTCATCAAGTCAATTCTGACTCATATCAAACCCCTTTGGGTTCCTGAGGCAATAAATCTTTACAAAAGTAGATTGTCCCATCTTGCTTCCACAAAGCGGCTGGTGGGTTTGGTTAGGCATCAAATGTCTTAGGCACTGTACTACCAGGCCGGATATCACAGGGACTCAAACCAAAAACTCACTGACATCAAGTCGATTACAAGTTATAGCAGCCCCCACACAGGAGCAGACTGCCTCATCTTTCTCCCACAGAGCGGCTGGTGGGTTTGAACCACTGACTTTTTGGTTTGCATCAGTAGAGCTCCTAATCAGAAGGCTATCCTTGGTTAAACAAAGAGCTCTAGTGCGCAATAGTTAAGGGTTCAGTTGCAAATGAAAAGGTCATTGGTTCAAACATATCAGTGGTTGCACAGGAGAAAAGACTTTGGGAACCATAGGGGGACAGTTTACTCTGTCCTATAAGGTCACTATGAGTTGGAATTGACTCTATAACAATGGTTTTTGTTTTGTTTATAATCCTAGGTGTTATGATATCCCCAAGGAAAGTGTTTCATTAACTGAGATTATCCTTTCAAATCTCTGTGCTACAAGTAGGTCAATCTTTCCCTTTTCTATCTAAGCTGTAGGTAATCAATGTGTTGGTAATTATCAAGCCACGTTGATCAAAGTTCAGCAGAAACTTTCACAATCACTAAGCTTAAACAAAGAGTGCTAGTGGCACAGTGGTTAAGTGCTCAGTTGTTAACTGGAAGGTCGGCAGTTCAAAATCACCAGCCACTCCACAAGAGAAAGATGTGGCAGTTTGCTTTGTAAAGATAACAACACTGGAAACCCTATGGGAGACAGTTATATTCTGTCCTAAAGGGTCACTGTGAATCAGAATTGACTCAGTGTCAATGGGTTCAGCATAAATAAGCTTGTCAGAGGAAGGAGCCAGTAGGTTTGTCCTTTTGCCAAGGTAAGACTTCTTCTCTTCATCAAAATTTCTCAACAATTTCATCACTTGAGATTAATTCTTGAAGTCCTGAAGGTTCAGACAAATTAAATTTCTCCAATTTTTTTAAGTCATGCTGGTATGATCACTTTGATCAAAGCAAGTTGTGTGTGAGTGTATGTTTAATAAGGCCAGGTGAAAAACACATATTCGGTGCATGCAATAAATTTCAGAATATCAAGTACAATTTATGAACTTTAGCTGTTATTGTTAGGTACTGTCAAGTTGGTTCCTACTCACAGCAACCCTATGTACAGCAGAAGATAACACTGCCCAATCCTGCACTATCCCCATAATCATTGCTATGTCTGAGCCCGTCGTTGCAGCCACCATGTCAATCCATTTCCTTGAGGGTCTTCCTCTTTTTCTTTGACCTTTTACTTTACCAAGTATGGTGGTTAAGGTGGTGTGTCAACTTCTCTGGGCCTGGTTTTGAGTGGCTGGGCAGCTGGATATAGTTATTCCCCATGGTGAGATTGGTAATTTACTCCATTGGAAACTACTGGAGCAGCTGAGTAGCTGCTTTAGGGATGGGGCTGCTTCCACTATGTAAGAAGCAACTTTGAGGAAGGTCTTCAGCTTTTTGGCACACTAGAACCCTGTATGTACCCAAGTTGTTGTTCAGCAGCCTGCCATGCCCTGCTGATCTTGGGACTTGAACTAGTGGCCTGCTGTGTTATTTGGTAATATTGGGGTTGTGCCTTTTTACTTGTCAACCTTGAATTTGTCAGCCTCAGCAACCAGGAGTTGCCTGAGTGAAGCCTCCAGCTTCAGTGGGTCAGGAGCAAGAGGCAGAGCTGAAAACCAAGGCTTTTACCCAGTTCCTAGAGCCTGGCACTTTGAATTAAGTCTTCTAGCCACCAAAACTGTAAGAGAATAGTATCCTGTTTGTTAAAGCCATCCCATTTATGGTATATTCCTGTCACAGTGGCACTAAGTAACCAAAACAGCAAGCATGATGTCCTTTTACAGAGACTGGTCCCTCCTGATAACATGTTCAAAGTAAGTGCAACGATGTCTCTCTATTCTCACTTCTAAGGAGCATGCTGGCTTTAATTCTTCCAAGACTGCAGACCTTGGTATATTCAATATTCTTCACCAACATCACAATTCAAATGCACTGATTATTCTTGTTGTTAGGTGCCATTGAGTCAGCTCCTATGTACAACAGAACGAAACACTGCTGGTCCTGCATCAGCCTCATAATACTTGCTATACCTGAGCCCATTCTTGCAGCCACTGTGCCTATCCATTTTGTTGAGGGCCTTCCCCTTTTTTGCTGAACCTCCACTTTACCAAACGTGATATCCTCTCCAGGGAATGATCCCTTCTCAAGCATGACCAAAGTCTGGCCATTCTCCCTTGCAAGGAGCATTCCAGCTGCTCTTCTTCCAGGTCAGATTTGTTAGTTCTTCTGGCTGTCCATGTTACTTTCAGTATTCTTTGGCATCACCACAACTCAAAAGCATCAACTCTTATTTGCTCTTCGTTATTTATTATTCAGCTCTCACATGCATATGAGGTGATTGAAAACACCATGGCTTGGGTTAGGCACACCTTAGTCTTCAAAAAGACATCTTTGTTCTTCAGCACTTTAAAGAGATCTTTTGCAGCAGATTTTCTCAGTGCAATACGTATCTGATTTCTTCACTGCTGCTTCCATTGGTGTCACTTATGGCACCAAGTAATATGAAATCATTGACAATTTCAATCTTTACTCCATTTAGCATTATGCTGCTCATTGGTCCAGTTGTGAGGATTTTAATTTTCTTTATGCTGAGATGTAATCCACACTGTAGACTGTAGTCTTTTATCTTCATCAGTAAGTGCTTTAAGTCTTAGGTCTTCCCTATTCATTGTCCAGCTTTCAAATGCACATGAGGAGATTGAAAATACCATGGCTTAGTCCTCAAGGTAGAATCTTTGCTTTTTAAGACTTTAAAGAGGTCATTTGCAGCAGATTTGTCCAATGTAATACCAAAATCAAACCAAACACACTGCCATCAAGTCAGATCTGACTCATAGTGACCCCTCCTTGGGTTTCTGAGGCAGTATCACTACGGAAGTATTTGCCCAATATTCCTTCCAAGGAGTGGCTGGTGGGTTTGAATTGCCAGCCTTCTGGTTAGCAGTCAAATGCCTTAGGCACTATGCCACCAGAGCTCCTGTCCAATGTAAAAGATCATTTGATTTCATGACTACTGCTCCCATGGGAGAAACTGGTGGCACAGTGCTCAGGCACTTGACTGCTAACCAGAAGGCTGGTGCTTCAAACCCATCAGCCACTCCTCAGAAGGAAGTTTGGGCAATCTATTTCCATAGTGATACCAACTCGACGGCACATAACAACAACAACAACAACAACCAACTTGGAAAGCAAAGGAAGGGTCGCTATGAGTCAGGGTGATTAGACGGCGCATAACAACAACAACAACAACAACCAACTTGGAAAGCAAAGGAAGGGTCGCTATGAGTCAGGGTGATTAGACGGCGCATAACAACAACAACAACAAGCTTCCATGGGTTCTGCTTGTGGATCCAAGTAAAATGAAATCCTTGATAACTTCAATCCTTTCTCTTTTTATTATGATATTGTTTACTGGTCCAGTTGTGAGGATTTTTGTTTTCTTTATATTGAGATGTAATCCATACTGAAGACTGTAGTCTTTGATCTTTATGAGTAAATACTTCAAGTCCTCTTGCTTTCAGCAAGTAAGGTTGTGTTACGTATCACAGGTTAATGAGTCTTCCTCCAATCCTTATGCTATGTTCTTCTTCATATAGTACAGCTTTTCAGATTATTTGCTCAGCATACAGATTGAATAATTATAGTGAAAGGCTACAACCTTGACACATACTTTTCCTAATTTAAAACAACACAATAAACCCTTATTCTGTTTCAACGAATACCTCTTGGTCTGAAACACACTTCAGTGTTCCGAAATTCTCATTCTTCGTAATGTTATCCATAATTTGTTATAGTTTACAGAGTTGAATGCCTTTGCATAGTCAATGAAACACAGATAAACATCTTTCTAGTATTCTCTGCTTTCAGCCAAGAATCATCTGAAATTAGCAATAATATTCCTCATCTTCTTTTGAATCCATCTTGAATTTCTAGCAGTTCTCTGTTGATATACTGCTGCAACTGTTTTTGAATTATCTTACCTGGCCAACAACTGGAAGAGACCCAAATTTGCATCCATTCCAAATAAAGGTGATCCAACAGAATGTGGAAATTAGTCGACTTTAGTAGAATAGTTATTAAGCAATGCAGCCCTTCTCTTTGCTCCAACAAATTGTGAAGACTCAACTTTCCAAAACAAGAGAAAAGCTGAAGAGCACAGTTAAACCATAAATCTGTTTTTGGTTTATTGTTAGCAAAAGGCTGTCTTCAAAACTAATTTCATGGCTATTATTAAATATTGATAAATTTTAAAGAAAATAATTTAGATATAAAGATCATCCTAAGTGACTTTGGGCACAATCAAAATTATAAACAATACTTTATTAAGGGTTTATATTTTTAAAAATATTTTCACATCTATCTTCACTTTCAATCCTCACGGAAACTGTGTAACACAGGTAAGATTTACTATCTCAACCTTGCAGATTAAAAAAACAAAAAACTGAGACTCAGAGAGGCTTAAGCAGTTGCTTACGTTGTAAATGGTGGAGTTGGTTTTCCAAATCCCATTTCACCCCTCTTTTAATTGTTACTTCTTTAACTAATTCCATGGTCAGATTTCATAAAATGAAATTTATCATGGTTAATGTTAATTCATTTATTCATCACAAATGTTTTGAATAATTACTATCTTGCATTTTTCAGGTTTATATAGCTTGCTCTGGTGGCGTAGTGCCTAAGGCATTTAACTGCTAACCAGAAGGCTTGTAGTTCAAACCCACCAGCCACTCCTCAGAAGGAAGATTGGGAAATCTACTTCCATGGAGATTGTTGTTGTTGTTATGTGCCATCGAGTCGGCCCCGACTCATAGCGACCCCTCCTTGGGTTTCCGAGGCAGTATCACTACGGAAGTAGGATTGCCCAACCTTCCTTCCGAGGAGTGGCTGGTGGGTTTGAACCGCCAGCCGTCTGGTTAGCAGGCAAGTGTCTTAGCCACTATGCTACCAGAGCTCGTGCCTCAGAAACCCAAGGAGGGGTTGCTAAGACTCGAATAGACTTGATGGCAATGAGTTTTGCTTTGGTTTGTTTTTAATTTCCCACATATACAAAGTAATAAGATCTATCCTTTTAGCCAGTACATCTGAATGTAACTCTCAAGTACTTGGAAAACAAGGTTTGGAACACGACAATAATAGTAACAACAATAATAATCATGTTGTTGTTGTGTGCTATTGAGGTGATTCTGACTCATAGCAACCCTATAGGACAGAGTAGACCTGCCCCATAGGTTTTCCTAGGCTGTAAATTTTGAAAGGAGCAGATCACCAGGTCTTTTCTTCTGCAGAGCTGCTCGTAGGTTGAAAACAACATTTCAGTTAGCAGTGAAGCAGTTAACCACTGCACTACCAAACCAAAAAAAACAAACTCACTGCCGTCAAGTCAGATCTGACTCAGCAAACCCTCCTTGGGTTTCCGAGGTGATATCACAATGGATGTAGATTGCCCAACCTTCCTTCCAAGGAGTGGCTGGTGGGTTTGAACCATGAGCCTTATGGTTAGCAGTCAAATGCCTTAGGCACTATGCCAATAATAATAATAGCTAACATTTAATGAATGTTACTACTGACCAAACTCTCTTCTTTATGTAAGTAACTCTTAAAAACTACCCATAAGGTTTATACTTCTTTTAGCTCCATTTTACAGATGAAGAAACAGAGCCTCATGTATCTTTCCAAAATCACTTAATAAAATGCAGAACAAGAATCCACTCGAGCTTCGTCTTATCCAGAATCCAGATTCTTCCTTGCTCTTCTATGCAGGGTTCAGCCACTGGCAGAAGTGTCCCAGTTATAAATACTAATCCATTCCATTCTCCCAGACCTGCCCAAATGCAGAGCACTTAAATAAAGAGGATGAGGCTATATCCTAACACACCCAGTAGATGACATTCACTTCAGTTTTTATTTACTATAAAAATCCTCCTTCATTTTCTTCCTCTATTAAGAAGACAAAACAAATGACAAAGCCAGGGCTACCCTAATGGTCGTTGACCTTTATTTACTTTCATTAAAGCTTGCTGACTAATTGAAGGCTTACTAACAAGAAAAGTGAACTTTTCCCCTTAACTTTGTTAATATCCTAGAATGAAAGATGTCATGTAAATTCCAATGATTATCTAATTAACAGTAGTGGATAATATTTTTCATATTATAGCTTCAAAGCAGATATCAGAATTCAGTGCTGATATAAGTAGTAGTTTTTTGAACTATTTATACACAAAACAGCACATTTCTCAACAGTTCAGCTTTTACTAGCTTTATGTCATCTTCAGAACATATCACAGGCATTAATCCATATTACGGGCTTAGAACTTTCTTTTTTATGCTTAAAATCCAACTTATTTTCAAGTTGTAAAACTTGAAAGTGCCTGAAATCACAAATTTTCTTTTCCTTTTTGCACTCACAGCTGAAAGAGTTTAATTTTTTTTCCCCAAGTTTTTATAAGGAATTTGCTCTTAGGCTGGTGCTTGTTAACTGAAGTTCTTTATTCTGCCCATCTTCTAATTTCCTAAAAATTGGGGCTTCTGATATGGTGACTATTCTAGCAAATCCTAATCTGGGACAATGAGCTAGATGGGTAAATGAGTAGATGGCTACTTCTAGAAGATTCTAATGTCCACAGATTTTTTTCCCTCTCAATTAAGTATAGATGTGATTATCTGAATATAGAGATGTTTGCCTTTAGTACTTGTGCTAGACTGAGTCTAAATTTATTTTATGTAATATTCTTTTTAATAACAATGTCTATTAAAGACATCTGTCGCAAGTCTGCAATGCTTATTTCATGAATAGATGGAATAAGAGTGTCATTTAAGAATTCTGTTTTCAGTTTAATGTTATGAGCTGTTAAAACGAAGGTTTATGGGTGTAACATTATTAGTTGGAACTTGACTCAAATTGAAATCAGGTCCAAGAATTTACTTATCCATAATATTATGAAGGGCCTTTTAAAACATTAAAAGTTTAACTAAACAAGAATATTAGTGTAATGTAATGTTTTACCTAGGCTTCCCAAGGCCTTTGAGCACACATTCTAATCACCAGACTCAAATTCATGTTTGCCTGTCTCTCATCCCATCCTACAATGTTTCTAAAACCGGTGATTTATTATATCAAGTCAATATTTTAACTGCAGGAGGAAGGGGGATATGTATTTGCTGAATTATTTCACTATACATGTAAAAGAAAAGACATCCCGTATGTCATGCACCCTTTCTTAGGAGTTGAGATGCCAGCTGAGCCATGGCAATGGTAGTAGAACAGTGAGACGCAGGGGACCAAGCCTAGGTTTGGCTTAGATGGAAGCCACTGTACTTGCACCATTGCCAAGTGGAAATGAATCACCTCACCCAATGGCTAGGTTTAGCATCCCTGTAATTTCATTTTAAAACCCCAATGATCAAGATTAAAAGAAAGCAATAAAACATCAAATTTCTGCTTGTGCAGTTTGAAGAGTTTCCCATTCTCCATGTCTGTGGCCTTGATGCTTCCTTTGGCATTGCTATTAGTGACATGAGGAATAATTTACCACTGCCAGGGAATTTGGCTGTTTCATCACCTACATAAGAGACCTGCATAACTCCGTTGTGATTGCTGTCTAGATGAATTATGTGGCTCCTTCATGCACTTTTTGAATGAACAGCGATATCTCAGATAATGTATTGTCCTGTGCCCCTTTCTAAGAGGATTCTGCTATTTCTTCTTACAGAACAGTAGAAAAAGACCTCATAGAGGCATTTAAAGTGACATCACCATGCCAATCCCAATTTATTGCAAGCAGGAAGCAGCAGTTGCTAGGCCAGATTAAATATAATAAAGGTAAATCTCAGTAACGACTTTTGCTGTTGTTTAGAGCTGGTGCTAATTGGTCATCAAAAGAAAAGAATAGATGAACCAATGCCCAAAGTGCAGCTGATAAAATTTATTTTATAATATCATATTCATACCTGCCCGTGAGAATCCATTTGCTTTGCCATACATTTATTCTGTCATTCATTCTATGCGTATTGTTGCATGCCTGCTAGGTGCCTGGACTAAATACTAGCGATTCAGCAGTGAGCACACATGGCTATTGCCCTACTAGGGTTTGCGTTCATCGGGAAGACAGAATTTGAGTAAGTATTTACCAGTGTGATGAATAATTGGAGGAGACATGCAGAATACTCTGGAAGCTTAGCACAGGAAAACTTAACTTAGAGTTGTAAGGAAGATTTCCTAAAAGAAAGGATGGTTACATTGTGACCTAAAGGATGAGGGGGTGGGAGGGAACACCTTTAGGCAGAGAGAACAACAGCTACAACATCCCTCATGCAGGCAGGAAAACTCAGGGCAATTGTGAGAAATTGTTCCACAATGGTTGGAACATAGATAGAAAGGGGGAGAGTACAAGATGAGGCTTACTGACAGTCCAAGGAAGAAGTTCCAGATATAAAATATTATGTGGAGAACATGGGAGCTCTGGTAGCGTAGTGCCTAAAGCACTTGACTGCTAACCAGAAGGCTGGCGGTTCAAACCCACCAGCCACTCCTCGGAAGGAAGGTTGGGCAATCTACTTC
>NW_006921663.1:1746688-1747639 GCF_000298275.1 Orycteropus afer afer
AACCTCAGGCCCCTAAGTGAACAATATAGGAGCTCTGGTAGCATAGTGCCTAAGGCACTTGACTGCTAACCAGAAGACTGGCGGTTCAAACCCACCAGCCACTCCTCAGAAGGAAGGTTGGGCAATCCTACTTCAGTAGTGATACTGCCTCCGAAACCCAAGGAGGGGTCGCTGTGAGTCAGGGCCAGCTCGACGGCACATAACAACAACAACAAGTGAACAACAAACCAAGAGAGAGAAAAAAAAAGAATTCTATTAATAAGGTTATATTATAGTATTATGCTAGAGGCGTGGAGAGTCTTTTCAAAGTTTTATTACGAAGGATATCTCATGTACACTGAGGAATATACATCCACTCCTCATTTATGGACATGGTTAGATTCCAAAGGTCAGGATGCTATGTGAAATTGGCCTTATGTGAGAGTTGGGGCTGTGTCCTATGTTTGGTGATGATATCCCCTCCCCTCCCCACCATTGCTCACTGCCCATCAAGCACCTCTGGTGCATCTTGATGTGCATAGTGCAGTGGGCCCCATTCCCTACTACACCTTCCCCACCACCACAGAGGTAGGTTGGGGGTTGTTGGTAGTGTTTGGGTGTTTCTCGCAGTCTCCTGCCATCCACCCTGGACAGGTATCCCACTTGACATCCATCCAGGCTGGCCCTACAGCCCCCTGTGGCCCCCTTCCAGCTCCCCTCTTCTCACCTCCCCACCCCCAAACCTCCCCAGCACCTTCTGGCCCTTGCCCAGCCTCCTTCTGCTCACCCATGACTTCAGGTTTTCCCTGCTGTTGTCCTGTGGCCCTCTGTGGCTGAACCAAGACATTGGTGTCCTGCAGCCAGTTGGCTGCTGTCCCTCATATGGCTCAATTGTTACCAGGGTCTCTGGTGTATTGTTCCCGGTACCCTGTGGAGGGTACCCCAGGCCCACCTTGGCCTCGCATTAGGCCC
>NW_006921663.1:1747869-1748622 GCF_000298275.1 Orycteropus afer afer
TAGGCTGTAATCTTTTTGCACAGTGGTTAAGCACTTGGTTGTAACAGAAAGGTTGATGGTTTCAATCCACCAGCTAATAATCCAAGGGAGAAAGATGAGGCAGTCTGCTTCTGTAAAGATTTATAGCCTTGGAAGCCCTATGAGACAACTCTACTCTATCCTATAGGGTCACTATTAGTCAGAATTGATTTTATGGAAATGGGTTTTTGGTAATCATTATAGGAGTGGATAGCCAGGTCCTTCTCCCTTGGAGCCACTGGGTGGATTGGAACCGCCAAACTTTTGCTTACCAGCTGAATGCTTAACCATTGTGCTATCAGAGCAAGATATATGTATACAGTATATATAACTATATTTTTATTAAGAATTGTATTCTTGAACTACTATTTGAACTATCATTTAAATAATAATAATAAACGATCATACTAACACCCAGCTTAATACATCATCATTACTTTCAACACACCCTTTATGCCCTCCCCAACATAGTCCCTCCCTCACTTTTATTTATAATTATACCATGTAACTACATATTACTAAGCAGTCTGTTGTGTGTTTGTGCATGTTTCTCTGATTTTTATATGAATAAAATTATACTCTATATATTTTTACAAGGCTTTCTTTTCTCTACAAAATATGTTGTGATTCCTCCATGTTGATATGTAAACATTTCCTTTCCATGGCAGTAACACAGAACTTATCACTGGAATGCACTGGTGACTGGAATGCAAAAGATGGAAACAAAGAAGAATC
>NW_006921663.1:1751307-1752920 GCF_000298275.1 Orycteropus afer afer
GAGAAATGAGAAAGAGAATTAACCAAAAGCTTGAATGATTTGAAAATTTTGTGAACAGTTTTTCCTGATATTCTATCAACAACACATTCTGATTTAATCCCCAAGACTTAGTTTCACCCTTGCTTCCAGCCTTCTAAGATTTTAGAGAAAGATGACATCACAGATTGCTGTTTTGGCCACTGAAAAGCCAAGTTCAGAACTTACCTACTTTCTATAACTTTGTGTTGATGTTGTTGTTAGGTGTTGTCGAATTGGTTCCAAGTCATAGCAAGCCTATGCACGACAGAGTGAAACACTGTCCATACCTTTGCAGTGCTGAGGAACTTTTAGTAATCAGATGAATTATCTGTCATAAATACTTTACATTTTAAAGCTTTCAAAAGTGCTTCCATATTTTTTTATTTTCATTTAGTTCTCACAACTCAGTAGCCCTCATGGTGAATTGGCAGGAGTTAAATGATTTCTCAGTGATGTGAGGTTGTCAGGAGCACAATCTTTATCAGAACAGAGATTTTCTTCCTCCTGGTCTGGATTTCTTCTCCATTTTATTATGCACTGTCTACACCTGAGAGTATTTTCAATTATGGTGCCACCAGAGATGAGCTGTGAGGTTCCGAATCTAAGTGAACCACTGAGCACATCCTTGGGCTGGCCAGAGAGTAGAAACAATTTTCCAGGGGCTCCTCTTTGCATAAAGTGAATTTATCAGCCTGGGTCTGTAGTCCTAGTGCTGTGTCATATCAGGATCAGTTTTAGGGGTCTCAGAGATGGTGTGAATCATCAAGTACAAGTAGTGATATCCAACTTACATGGGAATTTTATACCATCTGTATTTTTATTATCATTCTTCCACCTCAAATCTTGGGTTTTGAAATATTTTATGAAACAAACCACATATAGGTCTTATGGTCTTTTCATTGTTGTTTGGTGCTGTTAAGTCGGTTCTGACTCACAGTACCCCTATGTACAACAGAACAAAACGCTGCCCGGTCCTGAACCATCCTCACAACCATTGCTATGTTTGAGCCCATTGTTGCAGCCACTATGTCAGTTCATCTTGCTGAGGGTCTTCCTCTTCTTACTGACATTCTACTTTACCAGGCATAATGTCCTCCTGGGACTGGTCCCTCTTGATAACATATCCAGTATATGAGATGAAGTTTTACCATCCTCACTTCTAAGAGCATTCTTGCTGTAATTTTTCCAAGACAGATTTGTTTGTTCTTCTGGCAGTTCATGGTATGTTCAATATTCTTCACCAACACCAGAATTCAAAAGCATTAATTCTTCACAATGAAGTTATGGTCTTACCTTGCATAAATGAATGCCCTGTTAGGTTTTAGTATTGAAATAGTTCATGAATCTCTTTCATACTTCCAAAAACTGCTAAGTGTTCTTAGCACAGATCCCTAAAAACTACAGGTCCCTGATCTTTGAAGAGCTTGGATTCACCACTCAAATGACTCCAGACAGACCCCCAGAGCCCCTGACCTGTATGGATTTGTAATTTAGCTGAGATAAATTTGATTGAAGTGAGCTGCAAGGTTGGAGAGTAGACCCCAGATACTTTAGCTGCTGAATAAACCTAGTCAACTCTTCATGATCTGAGTCTC
>NW_006921663.1:1754075-1754764 GCF_000298275.1 Orycteropus afer afer
CGCTCCTACATTATTACATAGGGGTATTGTATTTAATTTTCCTTTTTCTCTCTGGTAAGCTTTGTCATACTAAAACCAAACCATTATCATTCTTACTCTCTAGAAAATTACCTTTATGATTTAAGTCATGCTCTCACTTTTCATCAAGGCTTGATAAAGCAAAAGCAAAATGTGAACCTTCTGCATTTTGGTAAATCTACAGTAAATGACACAGTTCACAAGATTACTAAATTTGCGTTGTACAAAGATATGCTCAAAATACATTCCTCTTGGGACTCAGGACTAGGAAGAGTTGATTTTCCTTGTTCAACTGATACTTTTATTTTAATTTGGGACAATAAGTACAATGTGTTTCTTTCTTTGCCTTGGTTACTAAGAAACTCAGTGCCAAGTTTTATACTCAACTTCCCCATCATCTTTTTTGCTTTTTGGGTTTTTTAATCTTTTTGATTCTTCCTACCTTCTCATCTGTTTGACACTTCTCTATCAACACCTAACACAGTACTTTTACAATTAATCAACTATCTAACTAACTAGAAATGCTCCCTCTTCCCATGTCCATTTCTTTCCCTTCCATTAACTCTTTGTGCCCCCCTATAAACCAAAAAATGCCAACCCCACTGCCATCAAATTGATACTGACTCATAGCAACCCTATAGGACAGAACAGAACTGCCGCATAGATTTTCA
>NW_006921663.1:1755189-1757873 GCF_000298275.1 Orycteropus afer afer
ATCAGCTCCATGGTGGAATCTGCCACAAGCAGCTGAGTAACTGCTTTAGGGATGTGGTCTTCTTCCCTTATATAAGGAGCAGCTTTAGGATTGGTCACTAGCCTTTTGGCAGGCTTGAACCCTGCATGTAGCCAAGTCATTGTTCAACAGCCTGCCGTGCCCTGCTGATCTTGAGACTTCATCTGGACTTGAATTAGTGGCCTACCAGGTAGTTTGGTAACATTAGGACTGTGCCTTTTTACTTCTTAACCTTGGGCTTATTAGCCTCAGTAGCCAGCAGCTGTCTGAGTGAAGAAAAGCCTCCAGCTTCAGTGGGCAAGGAACAGGAGGCAGAGCTGAAGCCCAAAGTGGAGGGGCTTTCACCTAGCCCCTAGAGCTGGCATTTTGAACTTGGACTTAAAGCCTCCAAAATTGTAACAGAATAAACTATTTGGTAAAGCCATTCCATTTGTGGTATATTCCTATCAGAGTGGCACTAGGTAACCTACAAAGTGATTAGTAGTATTTTTTAAATACTTATTTATGCTGTATTCCACACTAAATTTTAATATAATAACAGTCTGAAAATTATTTGAAATTCTTTATCACATCATTAAGTGAATATTTATAAAGTGAACATGCTGTTAAGGAGCTCTGGTGGCATAGTGCCTAAAGCATTTGACTGCTAACCAGAAGGCTGTCAGTTCAAACCCACCAGCCACTCCTCAGAAGGAAGGTTGGGTGATCTACTTCCGTAGAGATACCACCTCGGAAACCCAAGGAGGGGTCACTATGAGTTGGATCCGACTTGACGGCAGTGACTTTGGTTTTGTCATAAAGCTAGGCATTTTTGCATCAAAACATGTAGAATGTTAAAATACAAAAGATGACTCTATGATTTGGAGAAAGAAAAAAAAAGAATCCTGTCACTTGTCTTCAGATTGGCAATCATTCCAATGGCTACATTTAGATACAAAATGGCTGAGCAACTTCTTTGCTATGAGGGAAGAGTGAATTTTGATGGTGAGCTATTCATCTCTGCCACCAAGGGCCTGCTTGTAATGTAAACGTCTTTCTCTTACTTTCTCTTGGGTTATCTCCCCCATCCCAGGCTTCTCCCCATACTTGCTACTTCTCTAAAGATAGAGTTAGGCATTTAGAAAAATACCTGTATACCCACCACATGTTAATGAAGCCAGTCCTTTGCTAATCATGGGCAATGGACTGACAAGCTATGTTCCATCAACAAAGGTCCACAAAGAAAGTTACCTCCATAAAGGCCAGGATTCTGTCTATTTTGTTCATCACTATATTGTCAGGTATACTGCCTCGGAAACCCAAGGAGGGGTCGCTATGAGTCGGGGCCGACTCGACGGCATATAACAACAACAACAACAACAAATATTGTCAGGATCTAAAGAGTACCTGGCACAAAATAGCTGCTCATAAATATTTTCTAAATAAATGAATGATTCAATAAATACATATGTTTCCCTATCCTCTTTCGCACTTGGAAGAAATAGAAAATATCTTGGCCCCTTTCATCTGCTCTGCTAGATTTTGTTTCTCACTGAACACCCACCTGCTCCACCTACAATCATGCCAAATTTTTCTATTCACCCATTCATCATCCCGTTCTATTTAACGTTTCTGTTTCTGCTCCCCTTGTCTCCTACCCTCTGCAACAAACTTCAGTCAGTTTGTTATGCTCATCAGAGTCCAGACCTTCTTCTTTGCTTTGGAGCCTTCTTTATTCTACCTTCATGATGTTCAGTAAATTAATATTTGAATAAATATGTTAGAAACTGGCCTGCAAACATCTATTTGCATCCTCTGATTTACATGGTGTTTCAAGGAGCCTTTAGTGGGGGCAGAGGGTGGGGGTAGGCAGTACTTGATGTCTTCTCCCAAGACTGGATAACCTTCTTCTGCTTGACAGGATAAGACAGGTTGAGCCAGGCAACTTGAAGTCGTAACAATGCTTCCAGTTCCCAAAACGGCAGCTGTTTGACACCCCATCTCCTGTTTGACACTGTCTCTTGCCCCTGAGAGGCTCCAGCCTGCTTCTCTTTTAGGCAGAATCCCTGGCCTCTGCCCTTTGTACCCAGTCTGAGCACTGGAGAGTAGGGTTTAGCATTCCTTAAGCGTTCCTCTCATTCCTTAAACCTACCCCCAGTCCTACTGTTTTGTATGAACTAAGGCCAGTAGGCTGCTAGCTGCCCTGTGTTCTACTACTTCTAGAGAATATTACATAGGACCATATACCCAACTCAAACTACTTCAAGCAATAAAGGAAATCTGTGGGGAGAATATTGTGGAATCTCTTGATAGTCAAGGAAGAGATCCCAGGAAAAACAAATATTCAGATGTGGTACACAGCAGGGTTTTTTTTTTTTTTTTTTTCAGTTGTTTGGTTCTGTTGTGATGACACCCTTTTTGTTTACAATTCTTGTAATTTGGATCTTCTCTTTCTTTTCTTTTGTTCCATTGGTCTATCTGGTCTATCTTTCTATCTGTCTATCAAAACCAGCATTTTGTTTTGTTGATTTTCTCTATTGTTTGTTTGTTTGTTTGTTTTCTGTTTCATTTCTTTTTGCTCTGATCTTTGTTATTTCCTTGCTTGTAGATGCTGTGGGATTCTTTTGTTGTTCTATTTCTAGTTGTTGGAGTTGATGAGTTAGAGTGTTGATTTTGTTTCTTTCCTC
>NW_006921663.1:1757973-1759623 GCF_000298275.1 Orycteropus afer afer
CTCTTCTTTCTCCTTCTATTGGCACATTTGTGGCGTCCCAATGTGATAAACTCACCTCAGAAGACTTTCTGGAAAATATTACTAGTTATGGCTTCAGCCACCCAGGAACATGGCTAACCTAATTGTCTGTCAATCTCAAGTCAAAATTTTTAGGAAAGAGACTCATTGGCTAATTTGGGTCAGAATGTCACCCTCAGATCAGTTTAATCTGGTCAGGGGACAGGGTCAGAGTAAAACGGTTGCTGCTACTACAGCCATTCATTCATTCAACAAATATTTTGAGTATCAACTATGTGCAAAAAGCACTGTGCTAGGCAGTGAAGATATAACAGTGAAAGCTAGATTTAGTCCCTACTCGCATGGAACTTACATTCTAGTAGGAAAGACATATAATAAACATATAATGCATTATTAAGTTAATGAATTCCATGTTGTGATGCCATGTGACAGCCATGAAAATGGGCTGCTCAGGTCTCTCCCTGCAGGGAGCAAAATCAACTGATGGCTTCAGGTTTTGTTTCTCTGGATCCACCACCTTGTTTTGCAGAGACCCTAAGATGACTGACCTCTAATCAGTCACATCTTTGTGGGAACCTCTTCCCTTAAGTGCAGGAAGAACATATGACTAGCTTTCAGCCAGCAGACTATGGCAGCAATAAAGGAATTTTGCACATGTAATTAAGCTCCCAAATCAGTTGACTCTGAGTTATTCAAAAAGGAGATTGTCCTGGTTGGGCCTGACTTAATCAGGTGAAAACCCTTAATAGAAGGATTGGGATCCTCCTTAATGTCAGAGAGGTTCTCTGACCGGCCTTGAGAAAGTAAGTCATGCCGTGAGAGGGTCTGTGAACAGCCGCAAGAAACTTCAGGGGCCTCTAGGAGCTGACACTGGCCACTGCCTGGCAGTCAGCAGCATGGGGACTTCAATTCAACAACTGCAACAGCCATGTGACCTTGGATAAGGACCTTGAGCTCCAGAAAGGAACACAGACCAGCCAATACCTTGACTGCCAATTTTTGACACCCTAAGCAGAGGACCCAGGTAAATCATGCTCAGATTTCTGACCCACTGAAACTGTGAGATAATAAATGTATGTTGTTTTAAGTCACTAAAGTTGTGGTAATTTGTTATGTTGTTGTTAGGTACCATCAAGTCAGCTCCGACTCATAGCAACCCTATACACGACAGAATGAAACACTGTTAGCTCATGTGCCATCCTCATAATCCTTGCTGTGCTTGAGCCCATTGTTGTAGCCACTGTGTCAATCCATTTCATTAAGGGGCTTCCTCTTTTTTGCTCACCCTCTACTTTACCGAGCATGACATCCTTCTCCAGGGAATGGTCCCTTCTGACAACATGACCAAATTAGGGGAGATGGAGTCTGGCCATTCTCACTTCTAAGGAGCATTCTGGCTGTATTTCTTCCAAGACAGATTTGTTCATTCTTCTGGCAGTCCATGGTATTTTCAGTATTCTTCACCAACAGCACAATTCAAAGGCATCAACTTTTCAGCTTTCACATGCATATGAGATGATTGAAAATATCATGGCTTGGGCTAGGTGCACCTTACTCTTCAAAATGACACCTTTACTCCTTAACACTGTAAAGAGGTCTTTTGCAGCAGATTTGTCCAGTGTAATACGTCAT
>NW_006921663.1:1759978-1760567 GCF_000298275.1 Orycteropus afer afer
TTGGGTTTCTGAGGCAGTATCACTATGGAAGTAGATTGCCCAGTCTTCCTTCCAAGGAGTGGCTGGTGAGTTTGAACTGCCAGCTTTCTGGTTAGCAGTGAAATGCCTTAGGCACTCCTGATTTTAAACCATGCAACATAACCTTGTTCTGTTTGAATGACAGCCTCTTGGTCTATGTACAGGTTCCTCATGAGCTCAATTAAGTGTTCTGGAATTCCCATTCTTTGCAATGTCATCCACAATTTGTTATGATCTACACAGTCCAATGCCTTTGCATAGTCTAGAATACACAGGTAAATATCTTTCTGGTATTCTTTGCTTTCAGCCAAGAACCATCTGACATCAGCAATGATATCCTTAGTTCCATGTTATGTAGGAGTAGAAAATTAATACACCTAGTAAAAGCTAATAATTTCCTGGCAGTGTATCATTCCTAGGAACAGCAAATACTACCCTTTCCCCCAATTCTAGTATCCTGGTTCATGAAGGGACTAATCCCAGCAGAACCTGGTTCTATATGTGCTGCACGTGATAAGGGAAAAAATCAAAAGTGTTGGAAGAATTAGCTAGTATGTACCACAAGGAGCCA
>NW_006921663.1:1765704-1767198 GCF_000298275.1 Orycteropus afer afer
GATTTAACAAACAGGAGTTTATTCTTACAATTTTTGGAGGCTAGAAGTCCAAGTTCCAAGTGTCAGGCTCTAGGGGCTGTGTGAAAGCCCCTCAACCTTGGGCTTCAGCTCTGCCTCTTGTTTCCAGCCCACCGAAACTAGAGGCATCTCTTCACTCAGGCAGCTACTGGCTGCTGAGACTAACAAGCCCAAGGTTGACAAATAAAATGTCACAGTTCTGATGTTACCAAACATGGCAGGTCATTGATTCAAGTCCATTGAAAGCCCCAGTATCAGCAGAGCACAGCAGGCTGCTGAGCAACGACTCATGCAGGATTCAAGCACGCCATGAGCTAGAGGCCACTCCCAAAGCTGCTTCTTATATATGGGAAGCAGACCTCATCGCTAAAGCAGCTACTCAGCTGCTTGTAGTAGATCCCATCATGGAGCTGATTGCCAGTCTCATCATAGGGAATAACTACCACCAGCTGCCCAGCCACTCAACTAGGCCCAGCCAAGTTGACACACAAACTTAACTACCACAATTCCACCCCTTGTCAACTTGGCACCTGTACAGATCTTCAATGGGTGGCATCTCTGCAGATCTCCTTCACTGGGTGGCTCTAGTCCTCTAGTTACTCTGAGTGGCTACCTGCCCCCCTTGTCCTGGTGGGCTCCATACCTTTACCTCTTGGGCATAGCAGCCCTGTCCCCTCACTCTTGGGCAGCAGCTATAGCTCCATCCCACTGGCCCACATGGAAGTACAGTCCCACACTCCAGAGCCAAGTTGGAGAAGGTCTAACTCTTTGAAACCTAGGGGGTTATGCTGATTCCACCCTAGAGGCCATGGTCCTACCCTTGAGGCTGAGGCAACTCTGCTTCCTGTTTCCTTGGTCTCTCTGCTTCTGCCTATCAATGCTGAAGGCAACCCACTCCACCAGAAATTTCCTGCCCCAAAGCACTCAGCTTTTTTGCTCCATGGGCTGGCCAACCTGCTACTCCACTTCATGCTAGTCTCTTCTACCAATTAATGCCTGAAGGCAACCCATTCTGCCAGGAAGCCACCTGCCCAATAGCATCCAGCTTTCTCCTCTGTGGGCTGATAAAGCTGTTGCTGTCTCCTGCCGGTCTCTGGGCTCTGCTACTGCCATCTCTTATGCTGGTGTCTCATGGTGGTCTTGCTGCCAGTGTCTCTCTGCCAATCTCTTGGCTCTGCTGCTGTCATCTCTCATGCTGCATACCGGGGTCTCTCTGCCAGGGTCTCAGATCAAGGACACACCCCACTCCTATTTCCATATTTTTAGTATCTGTCAGAGCAGCACCCCACTCCTGGTACCAAATGTGTTAGGCTGGGTTCTCTAGAGAAGCAAAACCAGTAAAGCTTATATGTTGTTGTTGTTATGTGCTGTCAAGTTGAACCCGACTCATAATGACCCCTCCTTGGGTTGCCAAGGCAGTATCACTATGAAAGTAGATTGCCCAACCTTCCTTCCAAGGAGTGGCTGGTGGGTTTG
>NW_006921663.1:1768363-1795150 GCF_000298275.1 Orycteropus afer afer
TTTTTTGGTCAGGGGATATTTTTGGTTTAAAATTTAAAGATTATCTCAGGGAAATCATTTCAGGGATTCATCCAACCTTAATGGCTCCAGGAACTCTGGAGTCCATGAGATTTTGAAATTCTGTTCTGTTTCCTTCCTTTTTAATATGGACTCTTCTGTAGAATCTTTGATCAAAATGCTCAATAATGGAAGCTGGGCACCATTGAGTTCTTCTACTTTCATGGCAAAGAAGGAAGTTGTTCGTGGAGGCAATTAATCACATATTCCTTATTTCCTTCCTATTCCTGACTCTCCCATTTCCTCTGTTGTTCCAGGTAAATAGAGATCAATTTTCATGTCTTGGATGCCTGCTTGCAAGCTTTTAAGACCCCAGGCACTATGCATTGAACTAGAAGGTAGAACAGAATCACTAAACATATTATTAGGCCAATTAACTAGGATATCCCATAAAACCATAACCCTAAACCTCCAAACCAAGAAACCAAATCCCATGAGATTTTTGACTGTACAAAACCAACCGCAGCAGCTTTTTTGTTGTCATTGTTATAAATATATGTATCACACAACTTTCACAGATTCAGTTTTTCACAGGTGTACAGTTTACTGACAGCAATTACAATAATCAGCTGTGCAAGCCTAACCTTAATCAACAGGATAGTTCCATCACCCCTCCCCCTCACTGCCCCCTTGTTGTTGTTGTTGTTGTTGTTATGTGCCGTTGAGTCGGCATCGACTCATAGCGACCCCTCCTTGGGTTTCTGAGGCAGTATCACTACGGAAGTAGATTGCCCAACCTTCCTTCTGAGGAGTGGCTGGTGGCTTTGAACCACCAGGCTACTTATAAACTTTGTTCTCTATACATTTGTTGTTTCTTGTCTTTTAATATGAGTGAGGCTATATAATATTTGTCCCTTTGTGATTGAGTTATGTGTTAGAGTGGGTTCTCTAGAGAAACAAAACCAGTAAAGCTTATATATAGAGAGAGAAAGAAAAATTTATCTTAGGAAAATGGTTCACACACTCATAGAAGCCAGTAAGTTCCAAGTTCTTGGATCAAATGTTATCTGGAGACTTTTCCCAACTCACGCAGCTGCAGGGGCTGAGGAGCTTAAGGTTAGCAGGCAGCATACTGGCTGTTGACTCCAACGAATAATGAATCCAAGATCTCCAGGCTGAATGGTGGATTGTTTGCTCATGGACAGTTGTAGTCAGCACAACAGAATCCTGATCCACAGAAGAGTGTCTCTTTTCCCAGGATGTCCATAAATATATTGGAAGCAGACCACACACCTAGGAAAACTCCCTTTAAACAGATTGGCTGCTCAAAACATATACAAATGATCCCATCATTGGAACAACCTACATTACAATTGCTTAAACCACACAGAATTGTTGACACACAGCTCCAACTATCACAACTTATTTCACTCAGCATAATATATTCCAGCTCCATCCAAATTGTAGCATATATCAGGACTTCATTTCTCCTGCTGGCTGAGTAGTATTCCATTGTACATATGCACCACATTTTATTATGTACCACAAGATGCTCAGCATCATTAGCCATCAGAGAGATGCAAATCAAAACCACTAGCTTTACTGGAAAGAGTGCTTCTTTGTGATCACAAATTTCTTAGAGAAGTTTAGTCATTCACTCATTCAACAAATAATTGTTAAGTAAGAATTCCAGCAGGAAGTGGATGGCACACTCAAACTGGGTAACTGAAGTGAGTTCAAGAAAGGGACTGCTTAAAAATGTGGACAGGATTTAGGGAAACCAAGAAGGGGTGATGTAATATTCTAGTCAATGGAGCTGTTGCCACCTAAAGAAGCAAAAGGAGAGAATAGTTACAGGGACCTAGAAAGAGCAGATTGATGAAGAGGGCTATCCATGGCAGTGAGTGAAGAGGAAGTTGAGGAAATATATACCCCAAGTTCACTCTCCCTCTGCCCTCTGGTATCCTGCCACAATCTGTCATTGGCTGAATTCAACCAGAGGCCATAAGGCAAGGAGAGCCTCTTAACAGAGTCTGCAGTGGTGTGGCTCAGTGGCAGCATCATTACTTGCATGGATAAGAATCCTAGGGAAGAAGAAGATCCTGAATGTACAACACTTCTCATGATGGCTTACATACACAGGAATAAAGACCATGATTGGATTGGTCTTGAAGGTCTCAAGGCAAATAAGACCAGTGGTACTGCAAATATTTGGAGGGGGTAAAGGAAGGGCAAGAAGTATGCAAAGTTCCGGTGCCAACTCCACTCTTGCCAATGATGTGGAGATGTCTAGGGAGATGCAGTGTTTTCCTGAATCCAGCTTCCAGGTCTAATCTTAGACTAACACCATGGAGATGTGGAAGCCAGGTCTTATTTTCATTCACTCTGTTTTGCTGTGCTCAGATTGCCCTGTGGCTTCCCATGTCCCACTGTACCTGGGAAAAGAATGAGTTACTATTTGTTGTAGAGTTGATTTCAACTCATGATGATCCCATGTGTGCAGAGTAGAACTGCTTCATAGGGTTTTCAAGGTTTTTGGCAGCAAATTGCCAGGGCTATCTTCTAAGGCACTTCTGGGTGGTTCTAATTTTTTGGATAGCACTCAAGCACTTAAACTTTTGTGCCATCCAAGATGACCTATAAAGAATATGTCTGCCACTTACTTCATAATTAATAAGTATTGGGTTCCTAACAGGTAATGTGCTAGCTTCTGGGAATAAAAAGATGCATGTTATGGTTCTTTCACTCAAAAGGGTTCCAGTCTAGTGGGGAAGATGGGCATATAAGCATATAATGACAACACAAAGTCATAAGGAAAATGAGAGAAATACACAAGGATATCGTGGGATCATAAAGGACAAGGATTTAATCGTGGGAGCAGGTATGGATGTCAGGGAAGGCATCCTGAGTAGGCAACCATCTCTTCAGTTGCTGGAGTTCCTTCCTGAGAGCTCTCTGTCCATTATAAAGATCTTCCCTTAGATGGGGACACACAGATGAGACTCTGAGAACTTCACTGCTCCACAAAGTATGAATTGTTCTTTCTATGAATGTGCCTTTTAAAAATATTATGTATTTTTTCTTTTGGAAAGTGTTATTTGTATTCATCATGTTTTTTCTTATACATTTGAATCAGTTTTTTTTTTTTTTTTTTTTTTTTTAGATAACATCGATAGTATTCTGTCATGTTTGATGCAAATCTTTTTCAGCATATGATTTTTTCCTTTTAATTTAAATGATGTTATTTTGCACTGTATGGATATTTTTAAATTTTACTTATTCAAACCTGTCATTTGTTCTTTTCTGTTTTGATTGCTATATTGCCTTATAACTGAGTATTATCATTCCTCCACAGATCTATGAAAGTTTTATTTTATTTTCTACTAGGCTTTCATATAATTTTAATTATTTTTTTATTTAGTACTTGCAATCAATTTGAGAATAATCTCGTATGTTATTTAGCATATATGCATATATTAATTTTACCCTAAAATAGTATTTTCTAAATTATCATCCAACTTAGCAGTAAATTGTGGAAAAGTCTTTATTGGTCTTTATTTATCTGGAACAAAGAAGGAAATCCAAGAATCAGAGAGGGAACTGGACAACAAGACTAATTCATCCACATGAATCACTGCCTCCTCCACCTTAAGACCAGAACTAGATGGTGCCTGGTTCTCACTACTCGACTTTCTGAGCAGGAATACAATAGATAAATCCTGATTTGAAAAAAAAAAAATGGAGAAAAATGTGGAACAAAACTTCAAATTCTTAAAGAATCCAGATTTAGCGGACCTACTGAGGCTGGAAGAGTTTCCAAGACCATAGCCCTGAGATGCTATTCAACCTTGAATTGAAATTATCCCTGAAATTACTTTAAGATGAGTAAAGATTAGCACTTTTCAACATTCTTTTTTTTTTTTTTTAGCTATCTATATAAGACCAACCACCAGAACATTAAGAAAAGACTGACGTCAACAATTTCATATTCACAATCAACATCAATGGAAGCAGCAGTCAAGAAATCAGATGACATATTGCACTGGGAAAATCTGCTGCAAAAGACCTCTTTAAGGTACTGAAGAGCAAAGATGTCTCTTTGAAGATTAAGGTACACCTAACCCAAGCCATGGTGTTTTCAGTCACTTCATACACATGTGAAAGCTGGATAATGAATAAGGAAGACAAAAGAAGAGTTGATGCTTTTGAGTCGTGTTGGTGAAGAATATTGAAAGTATCATGGACTGCCAGAAAACTGAAAAATTTGTCCTGGAAGAAGTACAGACAGAATGCTCCTTGGAAGCAAGAATAGCCAGACTTCATCTCATCTACTTTGATCATCTTGTCAGAAGGGACCATTCCCTGGAGAAGGATATCATGCTTGGTAAAGTGGAAGGTCAACAAAAAAGGGGAAGGCCCTCAAGGAGATAGCTCCAATGATGGGCTCAAATATAGCAAGGATTGTGGGTCTGGCACAGGACCAGGCAATATCTCATTCTGTTATACACAGGGTTGCTATGAGTCAGAGCCGAATTGATGGCACCTGACAACAACAACACCCTATAACACCAAAGGAGCCCTGATGGCACAGTGCTTAAAGAGCTCGGTGGCTAACTAAAAGGTCAGCAGTTTGAATCCACCAACTGCTCTGTGGGAGAAAGATGTGGCATTCTGCTTCTGTAAAGATTTACAGCCTAGGAATCCCTACAGGGCAGTTTTACTCTGTCCTATAGGGTAACTGTGAGTTGGAATTGACTCCACAGCAGTGGATATATAAGAACAAAGAGTCAACATCTATTTTAAAACATAGGTAACAAAGTTGGGGGATATGGAGATTAAATAAGTAGAAATGAAACAACTAGAATAGAAATAACAAGAATGTTGGTACAGTGTGAAGAATGTAACCAATGTCACTGATCATTATGTCTAGAAACTGGAATGGGAACAGGTTTCACTGTGTTTATTTTCACCAAAAATAAAACAAACTGTGAGAAAGTCAGGTCAAAGATAGTCTTCTACCCATACCAATAGAAGCTTGCTGTTTTGGGATTATAATAATCCATTAATTAATATTCTTGGTGATTCCCCTGTGATCACCAATAACATTGTGTATATTTTGTATAGTTCTTGTCTCATTCCTGCCATGGATGGTAAATTCCTTGAATATAGGTGTGTTAGGTTGAGTTCTCTAGAGAAGCAAAACCAGTAAAGCTCATATATTTAGAGAGAGAGAAAAAAAAAAATATCTTTGGAAAATGGCTCACACACTTATAGAAGCTGGCAAGTCCCAAGTTCTTGGATCAAACATCAAGCTGGAGACTTTTCCTGACTCATGCAGCTGCAGTGGCTGAGGAGCTCAAGGTTGGCAGGCAGCATACTGGCTGTTGACCCCAACGAACGATTGAATCCAAGATCTCCAGGCCAAATGGTGGATTGTTCGCTCACGGACAGTTGTAGGCAGCACAACAGGATTCCAATACACAGAAGAGTATCTCTTTTCCCAGGATATCCATAACTATATTGGAAGCAGGCCACACCCCTAGGGAAACTCCCTTTCAATGGATCGGTTGCTCAAAATATATACATCCGATCCCATCATGGGAATAACCCACATCACAACTGCTTAAACCACACAGAATTGTGGTCCAGCCAAGTTGACACACAACTCCAACATTACAATAGGGATCATGTATTCATCCCCATTGCCTAAGAGATTGCCTTACATGTTGTTTATTTGCCACCTTAAGCATTTGCTGAATAAATGAATAAGAAAGAAACGAGGGAGGGAGGAGTAAGGGAAAAAGGAAGAAAGGAGGGAGGGAGGGAAGGAGGAAGAAAGGGAGAGGAGGAAGGATTAAATATCAGAGAATCCATCTACTGTTTTATTATTCATCTTCATGTGAGTCCACAAGGATAGTGTGAAAGGCTCTCAAATGCTACTTAAGCCACCTGATTTATATTATTTCCTTGATCCTCTAGTCTAGTAACCTTATCAAAAGAGAAAATTATGTTAGGCTCAATGCTTGTCCCTAGTGGGCTCACACTGACTCCCAATAATCACTGTTCTCTTGCCTAAGTGCTCACAAAACATCTGCTTAACAATCTTTTCTGGGACCTTGTCTGAAATAATCAGTAAACTTACTGATTTCCAGAATTCATACCCACCTAGCCCTTTCTCCTTTTTGAAAACAAGGACAAGGACAATTTCTTATTTGACTTGGTATCCTCTTTGTTCAACACTATTCTGGGGGAAAAAAAAGAAAAGGTGCTTAAGGAATTAATGATTGAATTTTAAATAACTGATAATTATCTAACAAAGTCTTCTAGACAGCCCAAGTGAAATTATCCAAATACTGTGGGTTGAGTTGTATCTCCCTAAAAAACATATTAATTCCTTATCCCCAGTACCTGTGAATGTGATCATATTTGGAAATAAGGTCTTTGCAGATATAATCAAGTTAAAATGAAGTCAGAGTGTACAGGGTGGGCCCTAAATCCAACGACTGGTTTTCTTATAAGAAGGCTGCAAGCAACACAGAGATACACAGATAAACACAGAGGGAAGATGGCCATACGAAGACACAAAGACACAGACACACAGGGAAAAAGTCTATGTGAAGATGGAGGCAGAGATTGGAGTAAGGCAGCTACAAGGCAAAGATTGTCAGGGATTGCTGACAGCCACCAGAATCTAGAAAGAGGCAAAAAATTCTTCTCTAAAGCCTTCAAGTGGAGCATGAACCTTCCAACGCCTTCATTCAGATGTACAACCTCCAGAATTGAGAATAATTTTCTGTTGTTTTAAGCCACTCAATGTGTGGTGCCTTGTTTTGCTGGAAGCCTTGGGAAACAAATACACCAAATAAACATGTAAAGTCAGGTAATGCATGCTAACACATCAGCTCTGTTCCTTGCTCCTACATACGATGAGGAGGCAGTCTTGAAAGTGCATCAGAAGGATTTGCAGTAGAGTAAAAGCAATGAGCTCATCCCTAAAGAGGGTTCTGAGATCTGTGGCAATTCCCAAGTTTAGATCCTCTGAACAAAACATGACCCAGGCTGGGAAAACTTTTCAGAGATACATCTTCAATCCCAATTTGCTATGGTTTGAAAAGACTTTAATTTTATTCTTTTATCATACAACCAGAAGAGAAAGAAAGTTTTGTGTGCTGTGATTTCTTTGCAGACCTAGCCACTTGCACAAGGGTCCAGATTCAGTATCTAGTCTTCAGGTATGCAGGTAGAATATCTTTAAAATAAAATAAACTGCTTTACTGAGTCATCTGCCTTTTAATATTTAACTTAATTCTTTAAAGTTATTGCACACAGATAGCGTTTAGCACCATTTGTCTTAAAGCTGAATAAAGCTAATCTTACTGAAGGTCATACTGAAGGTCATTCTAGTTAAGGAAGCATCAATATAAAATTGAAATGAGTAAATTTGTATTAAGAGACTCTGATAAGCAATGCCTAGCCTAAGAAGAAGAAAGAATGTAAGACCAACTAAGGTATACAAGATGTAAGACTACTTTCTGTGATATGTTCTAACCAAAGACTACCAGGCCCTTCGACTGACCTGGAAACCTCCTGGTATAGATGAAGAGAAAGTCTATACTCAAGAGTAAGCCCACCACTCCTCAGGAGACCACCAAACCAAACCAAAACCAAACTCACTGCCATCAAATTGGATCTGACTCATAGCGACCCCTCCTTGGGTTTCTGAGGTGGCATATCTATGGAAGTAGATTGCCCAACCTTCCTTCTGAGGAATGGCTGGTGGGTTTGAACCACCAGCCTTCAGGTTAGCAGTCACATGTCTTAGGCACTATGCCACCAGAGCTCCTTAGATGACCAGTAGCAACAGCTAAAAGAGAGCTCCACTCCATGACACATCTCTCTGCAGGATTTACAGCCTCCAAGGTCATCTTGTTCCTAGTAGGATCCCTACCCTCCCTGTTCACAGCTTTTCCACCACTGTCTACCTTAGGACTGTCATGTTTGAGCTCATCACACTTTATTGCTGCTTGTGTCAATCCCACAAGAAACCCAGGACTCCAGAGCACTGCCCACACTGCCAGACTCCCCTCCCTAGATAGCGCCTTATTGCTTTGTATGACCCTCCATTTCTCACCCCTCCCTAGCTCTTGAAAGGGTGATCCTCTGAACACAATGTCAATCACCAATAAAATCCACTATGTCAGAGGTTGCTAAACTTTTACTGTAAAGGGACAGATAGTAAATAATTCAGGTTTTGAGGGCTATATGATCTCTGTCACACCTACCCTAATCTGTCCTTGTAGTACAAAAGCAGCTATAAACTAACCAAACCAAACACACTGCCATCAAGTCAATTTTAACTCATAGTGACCCTATAGGACAGAGTAGAACTGCTCCATAGAATTTCCAAGGCTGTAAATCTTTACAGAAGCAGACTGCCACATCGTTTTCCCACAAAGCAGCTGGTGGGTTCAAACCACTGACCTTTTTCTTACCGACCAAGCACTTTGACCACTGCACAACCAGGGCTCCTAAAAGCACCATAGACAACATATACATGAGTGGACATGGCTGTGTTTCAACAAAATGTTATTTACAAAAGCAGGCAATTCATGGGCTGTAGTTTGCAGAACAAAAAAACAGTTGCCATGGAGTCCAACTTCTGGCAACCTTACGTATGTCAGAGTAGAACTGTGCTCCATAGTATTTTCAGTGTCTAGTTTTTCAAAAGTAGACCATGGAGCCACCTCTAGGTAAAGGCCAACTTCCAACCTTTCAGTTAGCAGCCCAGAGCATTAACCATTTACACCACCCAGTTACTCTGCTCTGTATTTTCAACCTCAAGAATGTTCTTTACCTTTCGCTGACTGACACCTTGCTCTCCCGTGAAGATATTTCTTCCCCTGCAGCCCTCTCAGGAGGTCTAGTAGTTTTTCATTCTTTCATACCATGGAGCCAGAGGACGAATAAGTGCTCTCCGTGTTCTTTATTGTTTATTCAAGACCATGCTTCTGCTTTCCTTCCCAGAAAAAGCTTAGAATCTTACCCATCAGACTTACCACCTACTACACCCCTTAGTTTCAGCCATCTACTGACCCTTAGGCTACTATATCTCACTGCTTAAAGATCTGAGCAACAAACTTATTATCACTCTTGCCAAAACCAGTCCAATCATTACTTCTGTGACTTCAATAACCAGATAATCTTTCCAATAATCTGGGTTAATTACTGGGTTAATTACTTTTCTCCAATGACTATCTTCCTCTTGGCCTGATCTCTTCTATGGTTCTACCTTTGATCTTTTTATTATTAATAATTTCAGCACCTGCCAAATCCCAAGTCCAGACATTTTACACTCTTACCACCACTTACTATCCTTCCAACTTGTTCCCTCTTCTACTCCAATGCAATCTCTCTCTACCATCAGGACTTTGATGCAATGATTCTATCCCTGTCTCACTATTCTATCCCCTAGCCCTTGATATCCTCTTCCTCCTCTCTGTCCCATTTAAATTCCATGGTCCATCTTTATAAGACACTCAAGGAGATGAATTGACACAGTGGCTGCAACAATGGGCTCAAACAACAACAATTGTGAGGAAGGCACAGCATCTAGCAGTGTTTCATTCTTTTGTACATAGGGTCTCTATGAGTTGGAACTGACTGGAGGACACCTAACATCAACAATATCTTTATAACCATCTCCTTACATAAACTCTTGACTCCCCTACTCCATTCTCCAAACCAAAACCACTGTTAAAGGCCAACTCTGATCCTACTGATAAGCCTCAAGCTAAACATGCTGACTGATTTCAGTTTAAGTTCATGTCACCAACCTCAAGTGAAAACTAAGGTGCACCTGCTGTGGTATTTTCAATAGCCTCATTTGCATATTCATATGCATGTGAGAGCTGGACAAAGAGTAAGGAAAATCAAAGAAGAATTGATGTGTTTGAATTGTGGTGTTGGCAAAGAAGATTGAAAATACCGTGGACTGATGGAAGAACTAACAAATCTGTCCTAGAAGAAGAGCAGCAAGAATACTCCTTAGAAAGGAGAACAGCCAGACTTTGTCCCATGGACTTTGGTCATATTGTCAGAAGGGATTAGTCCCTGGAGAAGGACATCACACTTGGTAAAGTTGAAGGTCAGTGAAAAAGGGGAAGACTGTCAATGAGATGGATTGACACAGTGGCTGTAACAATGGGTTCAAGCAAAGCAAGGATTATGAGGATGCCACAGGACTGGGCAATGTTTTGTTCTGTTGTACAGGGTCACTATGAGTTGGAGGGGACTTTATGGCACCTAACAACAACAATCTCAAGTGTCAAGTAGTCCTCATATTGCCTGACACTTACTATATTTTCCTGGTTTAATCACTCTGCCATGCTCCTAGGCAACTGGTTCTCATCTAGTCCTGTCTCTTCAAACTGCCTACATCTCTTCTCCCATCTTTGCTTTCTCTGCTGATTTATTCTTATTTCACTAAGAAAATAGAAGTAATTCTCCCAAAACCACATCTACCCACTACTTCCTTGCACCCATGCACTCTCTCTTCTTTCTTGGTTATTACAGGTGAATTGTTCTGCTGTGCATAGGGTTGCTATGAGTCGGAAACAACTCGACGGCACTTAACAACAACAACAACAACAGGTGAATTGTCTGTGCTTCCAATAACTCCCATCCTGCTCATCTGCTCAAGGACATCACTTCAACAATTATCTCCTTTCTCTTCTGCATCACCAGTTGTCCCCTCTCTGCCAGATACTTCTCATTAGTATGCAAGCACATTGTTTTTTGTCCCATTTTAAAAACCTTCTCTTAACTCCACTGCACCCCATTTCTCTCTTTCCCTTTGCAGAAAAAATTATGAAAAATACTGTCTATTCTCACTGTTGTTAATTTCTCTTCTCTCATTCTCCCTTAAGTTCTCTCCAGTCAGGCTTTCCCACCCACCACTCCACCAAAACTTCTCTTATCTGGTCACCAGTGATTCCACCTTGCTCAGCTCCAAGGGGCAATGCTTAATCTCATCTACTTGCTCTATCAGTACTTTTTTGTATGCCTGGAGATTACACAGCACACTGCTTTTGAAGAATGGAAATGGGGTTCTGCTTTTGTGAAATTAAATTTGTGGGATATGAACAAACCAATCTATAAGAACATGTCTTATAACTGCTCACCCATGTGCCTTGTCTGTGTTAACAATGACTTAGGACAGAGCAGTGGTAAGGAATATTAATTGGCTTCATTTTAGTCCATGTAGATTTTTTGCCAGGGACTGTGGATTGATAGGGGAAAAGTTGAAGGCACATTGAAACTTTTGTTTTCCAGCTGAAACAGTTCATGCATTCTTCTACCTCTTTCAATATTCAGAATCACAAAGTAGTGTTAGACTTGGAAGGTACCTTACAAAACAACTAACAAAACACTTTATTTGACAGACAAGGAATCCATTTGTCCAGAGAGGCTAACTGATCTTCCCAAAGTCTCACAGCCAGTGAGTGACACATTTAAGAACAGAATCTGAGCTTTTCACACCAAGTCAAATATTCCTTATACAATTTTTAATGTTGATAGGCTTCCTAACAAGTTGTCTTGATGTCTACATTCTGTAGTGATACATTTAATTCACTTTTCAAGGAATCCTTTTATTCTCCTGGACTGTGTGGGGTTGTTAAGCCCAACATCCTTTCTAACACACTGGCAGTTGATAGGCTTTCTAACAGTCTTTCAATGTCTGCATTCTTTATAGATAAACTTCATTCACTTTTCAAGGAGTCCTGTTGTCCTCCTGAATGGTTTGAGCTCTTTGGTTCCATCAAGGAACATACTTCACTTATCAGGGCTATATCTGACAGTGGTTTTGATTTGTTGCTTTGCCCCCAAGTTGTAAGAGAGATATGCTTGGCAGTATCCCAGGCTGCATTCCAGGGCCAAATATTTAAAGAGGTTCTTGATTGTGCAACATTTAAAAATACACTTCCAACATAAAATTCGAGGCTTACTCCTTGTTCAGCCATCAGTGAAATGCAGTTGCAGTGCTCCTGCTCATACTGCAGGGAGCCCTCTGGCCTCTGAACCTCTCCTGCATTTCATGGCAGCCTCCTGAGCCCTGCACAAAGTATATTGCAAATGAGTTGTTCTTGTATTTATCTATAGTCAAGACAATGCAAGCAGAAATGAGACCCTCCTCCCAACACACAAATGACAGACATTTTAGGGCAAAGATAAGCAGGCACCCTAATAAGACAAACTGGTTCCAAGAACAGAACAAAACTTGCTGAAAGTTATTACCATACTTGAAGAAAGACTGCATAAACTTATAAGAAGATTCTTAATAGCAGCTAAATGATAACAATTTCCACCTTCCATGTAGGAGACCCAAGTTCAATTCCCAGCCAATTCACCTCATATGTAGTGACCACCCATCTATCAGTTGAGCCTTGCATGTTACTATGATGCTGAACAGGTTGCAGCAGAGATTTCAGACTAAGATGGGCTAGGAAAAAAAAAAAAAAAAAAGCTGGCAATCTGCTTCTGAAAATCAGTCAATGAAAACCCAATGGTTGTGACTGGGGTCACCAGGAGTCAGGGGCTGACTCAGTAGCAGCTAACAACAACGGCAACTGTGTGCTAAATACTGTTCTGGACTTTTATATGTATTAATACTTAACTCTCACAATAACCCAATAAAATAGATACTATTTATGGATAAGAAAATTGAGATACAGGTTAAATAACTGCCTGAGATCACAGCTGTTACTCCAGGACATCCTATCTCTGGAGTCTATACTCTTAACCATCACACACCCTGACTCTGGAAGCCACGGACAAGGGAGCCAGCATCCACCCTTGCCAATGCTGGACAGGTCCCTCTAAACAACCGCCTGGCAAGGCCATCTCTTCAGTGGGGAAGAACTCTGCAAGCTATCTCAAGTGGGGAGTAACTCTTAATATCATCATATTTCTGAATCTCTACTCATCAATCCACTTTTAATTTGGTCTCTCATGGAGCTCCGCCCACAGAGGGAGACTGCAGATCAATATATGGCCATTCTGGGTTTCTGCTTACACTTTGTGGGCTATGGTTAACGTGCATCTGACAGCCTCTCTGATGTCACCCTGGCAAATCAGATGTAGGGCTCAGAGCCAGATGCCCCAATGTGGTGAATGCCACCCTGGAGAGATGGAGCTGCTGATCTCTCTGGCAGACATCTTGGCATCACAAACCTTTTCATTTCAAGCTTCAACTGTTTAATATTTCTTATTAGAGTGGTAGCTTCTTGGTGGAAACTACCATGTTAAGATGTTCTTATATTCCCTATCCACCACCCGTCTGTCAATTTGTCATACTGTGGCAGCTTGTGTGTTGCTGTGAGGCTGGAGGCTATGGCACCGGTATTTCAGATACCAGCAGGGTCACCCATAGTGGACAGGTTCCCCATGGCTCCTGTCCTTGCCCCATCCATGTCAGCTTGCTTCGACTCCCTTCCAGCTGCAACAATTTACCTGGGTACACAGCAGGCTAAAATTAATCTACTCCCCTCTCAATCACCTTCTCCAATTATTTCTAGAAGAAAATTTATAAACACCCTAGTGCTCTCATCCCTTAGTGGTACAATTCAGAGACACTGTGTTGCACAGTTCCCTTCAGGATTTATCGCCAATCACTTATGCTGGTGGCTGCTTCCCAATCCCCATTTCAATTCCCCATTCCTCTCACACTTTGCCCTGAAATTTTTGTCCCAGATGTGATGTGGTAGGAACCCAAAATAAGACAAGAGTGGAAAGCAAGTAATGCTTATAGAATACTTATTGAGCTCAGCATCATAGTGGACATGTTATAAGTATGATCTCATGTAATTTTCACCATAACTATGGTACACAGGCAGCTATTTCGTAGATGAGAAATCTGAAGTGCAGAAGGATATATAATGGCTCTTGGTCATGTGGCTACTCACCCATTGAGCTGGATGCTAAATACTTACCCATTCTCTTCGGCCTATCAGTCCATCCTGTTTCCATCCTATCCTGTGGCCCTGGGCATTGCACTATGTAATCAAAAAACCAAACCAAACTCACTGCCATCATGTCAATTCTGACTGATAGTGACCCCCATCGCATTTCCAAGACTGTAAATTTATACAGAAGTAGATTACTCCATCTTCCTCCCGCAGAGCAACTGGTGAGTTTGAACCGCTGACCTTCTGGTTAGCAGCCAAATGCCTTACTCACTATGTCACCAGAGCTCCTTGCACTACATAGTACCAAGAAAACAAACCAAACTCACTGCCATCAAGTCGTATCCAACTCATAGCGACCCCTCCTTGGGTTTCTGAGGCAGTATCACTGCAGAAGTAGCTTGCCCAATCTTCCTTCCGAGGAGTGGCTGGTGGGTTTGAACCACCAGCCTTCTGGTTAGCAGTCAAATGCCTTAGGCACTACACTAGACTCCAAAAAATGTGTAGAATAAATTTTTTGATATTTCTGCAATAACTTTTGATGATTTATCATCTTATTACCTATTCTGTGGATAGAGTAGCGACAATTAAACTTGTATCAATGTAAACAAATGTTTTCAAAACACTTTTCCATTCTCATTCTCTGTCCTGTCTCTCTTCATGGAGTTTGAGACTGTGCCAAAGTTAAGGCAGGGAGTGGGTATGACTCATTGACAGCTGGCTAGACAGGCTGGGCTGTAAGACTCTTGGTATACCAGCTGACGACACAGACACAGGCAAGAAAAAAGAAACCAGCTGAGGTATACGGAGTGATGCCCACACCTATGTGCCCAGTTGTACTCCCTGGGGAGGAAAAAAAAATTTCTTTGCTGTTACATAGACACCACCTCAGTAACTCCACAAAGAGACAGCTCACATATTTGATAACCAAAAGGCAAGGTTTTGTTTGTCTGTCTTTGGTTTTGTTTTTAGCTGAGAGGAAAGTTATCCTAGTTGTTGTGGAGTCGGTTCCAATTCATGGTGATGCCATGTGTGTCAGAGTAGATCTATGTCCCACAGGGTTTTCAGTGGCTGGTTTTTCTTAAGTAGATTGCCAAGGCACCTCTGGGTGGATTCTAACTTCCACCTTCTGGTTCACAGCTGAGTACATTAACCATTTCTGCCACTACGTGACTCTATAAGTTTTTTTCTAAAATCTCCCTAAGGTCAGTCAGCCAATCATTATTAAGTACACCTAGAATATAAAGTTATCAACACATCTTTTTTCCTCAAAAACATCAGGGTCTAATAGCAGAGTTTACCAATCAAAATCCTTGAGTTGGACTAAAATTCTCCACTCTCCATTGTCATGTCTCACAGGGCTCTCAGAACCAACTTGCTGAGAACGGTTGCCACTTCTGCTATCTTCTGGGTGATAATTTAGTAAGTACCCAGCTTTTAGATAGGCCTCACCTCTGAAGGTAGGGGAAGTGGTGTTGAATAGGGCCCTCCACACAGATCACCTATGAAGACCCTCACTTTTGATATGACGAGATAGATTGTCTGTGAGGGAGTAATTGTCCTATAGCCACTATTGATTAAATGCTCAGAAACGTGCTTAGGTTGCATTTGCTGTCAGCCGAACCAGTGATGGCTCTGGGTCTTCCTATAAATTCTTCTTTTCCAGCTGGGCTTTTTTGTGGTTTAGTATTAAAATAGATGCTTCCTAATTAGACAGATCTCTGTCATGAGGATCAATCTGAGAACTTCTGTGGTGTTTTCATATTACATATCTCTTCACAAATCAGCCCTGTGCTCTCCAGTTTTTCAAAATCATAACTCACTGAATAGCTCCTTAAGCAGGCAACAGCCACATAACTAGTAATTAGTGTCCTGTCAGCTGATATCAGCAGCATTTAGTTTTCAGCTGCTGACATCAGCAAGTCTATCATACATTTAAAGGGATAGCTACTCGTAATTGTAAAGAATGCATCTAAAATAACCAATTAATAAGAAGATCTTAGGGGGGAAAAAAAAGAAAGAAAGCCACGTTTGAGTGAAAGTACATAAAACAAATTAAGGTAAGAATCACAAGCCAAATGTCAGTGCAAAAACGAGCGTTTAAGAGCACACAGCTCTAGACAGTCCTCAGAGCTCTGGCACAGACATCCATCATAAATCCACAAACAAGTCTGCTCCTTTCTGATTAGAGGATGGAGTTGTTTGGTCAAGGTTATAGAGAACATCTGTTTTAATGACAGAAGTCAGAACAAGAGCAGCACTTTGAGCCTCTCCAATTTTTATTCACTGATTACTCTTAAGAATCAGTGATTTTTTTTTAACAAATATGTTCTGATTAAAAATAAACCAAAATAAATAATGGACTCCAATACTGAAGGAAAAAAAAATAACACATAAAACTATGTATTTATAAATTCAAGCATAAATTTCAGATTAAATTAGCATTATTTGGATAATACCTATACAGCTTTTCAAAGGAGTTATAAATTGATATGATCATAATACAAGATAGGAAAAATAAAATCATTTTAAAGAAATAAAATATGAGGAAAAATACTCACTTTATTATAAAGACTACTTTATACTTAGGAAATCAACAGGGAAACAAAACTTTTCAAAAGAAATGCATTTCTCTTGTCATTTAACCTCTCCTATTCTATTCCTCCAAAATGCTAGCAAAGTGGCATCTATTTTTAGATTTTGTTCTGAGGTTTTGCACCAAATGGATGATTGCTACACCTGCAAAGCTTTACGTATCAAATTAAGTTAACATGAACTATATTGCAATTGCAAGTAAACTTATCAACCTCCAGGAAATTCAGCCTGCCGCCACCAAAAACAAGAGCTAAGATTTAATAAAAGGAATCCTAAACAGGTTAACATTTTTCTTTCTCCACAATTTGAGACACTGTTTGTTCATATAGAAATGGCAAATATGCATGTTAAAAATTCAGAAAACAAATATGTCAGGAAGCATTTTATGCATCATTTGAAATTATATTTAAACAGTTTTCCAGCTGTAAATTAAAGAAAGAAGAAATTACGTGCCTAAGGTTTCATAAATGTCATACCAAATTCAGAGAAATTAATAAATACAAATCAAATACAATTCATCTTTTTTTCATTAACTAAAACAGTAATTCACCAAGTACAAATGAGAATTACAGACACTAACACATTATTAAAGGAAACAACAAACGATACTGTATTACCAGAAATGTTTGTAACACGTTAGATATGGTGCTTCAAATGGCCAGGAATGTATTAGAAATAGCATGTACTTTTTATGACATATTGATAGTTTTTCTTTCCCATTTAATCCACCTCTCTTTCTCATAGTTTAACCCTTCCCCGAGGCAACAAATGTTATCAGCTTATGCCACAAACCAGTTCAGGACAATGCAACGGCTAATAAACCTGGGGTAATGGATAATAAGGAATATTGACATACTTGGGAAAAACTTGGGAATAAAGGGCTGGTCCACTAGATTTTCTTGTTTATTGACCTGCACAGCCCTCTAACCCTGCTTACAGTTTTAAAAGAAAGTCTGGACAAGGGGGAAATGTATAAGGGTGGTTGATTTGTAATTTCCTGCAGCAGAGTCTCACCCAGGGATCTGTAGGTGTTCTGTGGCTTGGTGTCAATTGGACTGGGGAGAGGGACAGAGTACTGAGACATGAAAGGGGCAGAGGTGAAGGTTATTTTCTTTGTTAAAAATGGCTTTTCCAGATCATAAAATAATTTAACTTCCTAGAGATAATCATTGTTAAATTTTGATGTGTTTCTTTCTGGTTTTAAATATACTTATAGATGATGGATAGGTAGGTAGGTAGGTAGATAGATAGACAGACAGACGGACACCCAGGGTGGTACAAACAGTTAATACTTTCAGCTGCTAACTGAAAGGTTGGAGGTTCGTGTCTGCCCAGAGGGGCTTTGTAAGGAAGGCCTAGTGATCTACTTTCCAAAAGTCAACGATTGAAAACCATGTGGAGCACAGTTCTACTCTGCCACCCCTGAGGTCACCGTGAGTCAGAGTTGACTCAGTGACAATGGGTGATAGATGGATAGATAGAATAGATAGAGGCATACACACACACACACACACACACAGTTTGAAGTCTATTGTATACTACTTTTACTTGTGGCCATCTTTCATTTTATTAGATGTTGCTCAAACACAGGCTTGCTATTGGCTATGTAGTATTTTATTGTACATGTGCAATCATTCACTATACCTATCTCCTGTTGTTGGACATCTAGGTTGTTTCCAATTCTTTAATACTCTGAATATTTCTATAATAAAAAACATCTTTGCTTGTAAATTCTTGAATATGTCTTTGATTATTTTCTTAGGATAAATCCCCCAAAATTAGAGTTCCCTTGTTGTTGCCAAATTACTTTATAGTGTGAGACTGAGTCACATGGCTAATAGTAGCAATTGAGGATAAATTTAACTACAGCCTTACCAGCACTCAATATTATAAATTAAGAAACATTTAAATAAATAAAAATTCATATTTCTTCTTCATTTTAATTCCTGTTTCTATGATAGATGATTCCAAAGAAAGGTGATCCCACAGAATGTAGAAATTATAGAACAATATCATTAATATCACATGCAAGTAAGATCTTACTGAAGATAATTCAGAAACGTTTGCAGCAGTATACTGACAGAGAACTTCCAGAGGTTCAAGCCGGATTCAGAAGAGGACGTGGAACAAGGGATATCATAGCTGTTGTCAGATGGATCTTGGCTCAAGGCAGGGAATACCAGAAAGATATTTACTTGTGTTTTATTGACTATGCAAAGGCATTTGATTATGTGGATCATGACCAATTATGGATAACATTGAGAAGAATGGGAATTCCCGAGCACTTGATTGCACTCATGAGGAATCTGTACCTTGACCAGGAGGCTGTCGTTTGAACAGAACAAGGGGACACTACATGGTTTAAAATCAAGAAGGGAGTGCGTCAGGGTTGTATTCTGTCACCACACTTATTCAATCTATATGCTGAGCAAATAATCCGAGAAGTTGGACTATATGAAGAAAAACGTGGTATCTGGATTGGAGGAAGAATCATTAACAACCTGAGATATGCAGACGATACAACTTTGCTTGCTGAAAGTGAGGATGACTTAAGGCACCTACTGATGAAGGTTGAAGAATACAATCTGCAGTATGGATTACATCTCAACATAAAGAAAACAAAAATCCTCACAACTGGACCAATGAGCAGCATCACAATAAATGGAGAGAAGATTGAAGTTGTCAAGGAATTCACGTTACTTGGTTCTACAATCGATGCCAACGGAAGCAGCAGTCAGGACATTAGACGACGTGTAGCATTGGGAAAGTCAACTGCGAAGGAACTGTTTCAAGTGCTGAGGAGCAAGGATATCTCATTGAGGACTAAGGTGCGCCTGACACAAGCCATGATATTTCCAATCGCCTGGTATGCATGTGAGAGCTGGACAATGAATAAGGAAGACCGAAGAAGAGTTGATGCTTTTGAGTTGTGGTGCTGGTGAAGAATGCTGAAAGTACCATGGACTGCTAAAAGAACTAACAGATCTGTCCTGGAGGAAGTGCAGCCAGAATGCTCCTTGGAAGCAAGAATGGCCAGACTTGGTCTCACCTATTTTGGTCATGTTGTCAGAAGGGACCATTCCCTGGAGAAGGATGTCATGCTTGGTAGGGTGGAGGGTCGACGAAAGAGGGGGAGGTCTTCAAGGAGATGGATTGATACAGTGGCTGTGATGATGGGCTCAAGTATAGCAGGGATTGTGGGGCTGGCGCGGGATCGGGCAGTGTTTCGTTCTGCTGTGCATGGGGTCGCTATGAGTGGGAAACGACTCGACGGCACTTAACAACAACAACATGATAGATGAATCTGAAGATCTACTTTAATAGCTTTAATTTTTTTTATAAAAATGTGTATGATCATTCAAAAATAGAGAAAAATGGCAAAGAAAATCTACTATCCAGAGATAACCATTTAAAAAATATTATTTAACATTTTCTGATATGTAAATGTACTTACATATATGTGAAATCATCCTGTACATAATATTTTGAACCTTTGTTATTCAATAAATTGTTTAAATATCTTTCCATGTCATAGAAATATAATGTGTTATTTTTAGTATCTGCATGTTATGTTGTTGTTGTTATGTGCCGTCGAGTCAAACCCGACTCATAGCGACCCCTCCTTGGGCTTCTGAGGCAGTATCACTACGGAAGTAGGATTGCCCAACCTTCCTTCTGAGGAGTGGCTGGTGGGTTTGAACCGCCAGCCGTCTGGTTAGCAGGCAAATGTCTTAGCCACTATGCTACCAGAGCTCCCTGCATAGTAGTTCATTATGTTCTAATATTTGCTTAACCAATTGTTTTTGCTCAATTCTATTAATGGACATTATAGGTGATTGTTTTGGTTATCTCTCATGCTGCTCTAAGAGACATATACCACAAATGGGATGGCTCAAACAAACAGGAGTTTATTCTCGTACAGTTTTGGAGGCTAGAAGTCCAAGTTCAAAGTGCCAGTCTTTCGGGGCTGGGTGAAAGCCCCTCAACCTTGGGCTTTAGCTCTGCCTCTTGCTCCTGGCCCACTGAAGCTGGAGGCTTTCTTCACTCAGGCAGCTGCTAGCTGCTGAGGCTGACAACCCAAGACCAACAAGTAAAAAGGCACAGTCTCAATGTTACCAAACCACACAGCAGGCCATTAATTCAAGTCCATTGAAAGTCCCAAGATCAGCAGAGCATGGCAGGCTACTGAATGAAGACTTGGCTACACACAGGGTTCGAGCATGCTAAAAAGCTAGAGACCTTCCTCAAAGTTGCTTTTTATATACTAGAAGCAGCCTACATCCCTAACAGAGCTACTCAGCTGCTCCAGTAGATTCTACCATGGAGTTAATTACCAATCTCATCATGGGGAATAACTTCATCCAGCTGCCCAGCAACTCAAAATCAGGCCCAGCCAAGCTGACACAAAACCTTAACTACCACAGTGATTTAGGGAACTGAACATGTCAATGAGTTTTCTTTTTATTGATTTTTAAATAAAATACTTCAAACATACACAAAAGTGTAAAGAATAATATAATGAGCATGCTATGAGTAGCACTGAATTTTAAAACTCCAACATTTTGCCATAATTGGAGATTTTTTGAAAGAAATAAAACTATAAATATGGTTAAATCCACTTTCTAATCACATTCCCTTTATGCACTCCCTAATGGTACATTGTTGTGCAGTGTTCTCATGAATAGTTTCATAATGGAGCATATTTTAAATTACATATCAGTAAATAACATATAGCATTGTCTTTTTTGCTCTTAAATATTAAAAAAATATTATTATACTCTATATATTCTCCAAGTTAATTATTTCACTTGACATCGTGTGCCTAAGGTGCTTGATGGCTAACCGGAAGGCTGGCGGTTCAAACCCACCAGCCACTCCTCAGAAGGAAGGTTGAGCAATCTACTTCCATAGGGATACAGCCTGGGAAACCCAAGGAGGGGTCACCATGAGTCGGGTTCAACTCAACGGCAAATAACATCAACAACTGTATTGAAATATATAACTCTAGGACATGCATTTTTCCAGCTGCTCAGTATTTCACTATATGACTATATACCACAATTTCCAATATTTTGCTACTCCAAGTATTGCAGTAATGAATATTCTTTCACATTATTCCTTGTATAACAGTTTCTCTAGATTAGAGGATATTTCCTAGAAATGGCATCATTTGATGGTAAAATGTAAGCATCTTAACTATGCTAATCAAATTGCTCTCCAAAGTTGTTCTACACATGGTAGACCTAACAGTACACTAACAGTACTAACAGTACCTAATAGTACTATATACCTAACAGTAGCAGATGAGAGTCCTTGTTAGACTCAGATTTTTTATTCTATCCAAATTTCATAGGTATGAAATTGTATATCATTTTTATTTTTACTTCTCTGATTATTAGTGATACTGCCCCAGAAACCCAAGGAGGGGTCGCTATGAGTCTGGCCTGACTCGATGGCATATAACAACAACACAACTGATTATTAGTAAGTAAGATTGATCCTCTTAACATATACTTATTGGTCATTCAGTTTTTTTCTTCTGTGATTTGTCTGTTTATATCTTTTTCCCATTTAGCTATTGGATTATTTGTTTTATTAACTCTTTGTAAGGAGCTCTGGTGGCATAGTGCCTAAGGCACTTGACTGCTAACCAGAAGGTGGGCGATTCAAACCCACCTGCCACTCCTCAGAAGGAAGGTTGGGCAATCTACTTCCATGATAGGATAATATCCATATGCCTACAAGAAGACCAGTTAATACTAGTATTCTTCAAATTTACGTGCTAACCACCAAAGCCAAAGATGAGAAAATTGAAGATTTTTACCAACTTCTCCAGTCTGAAGTTGACCATGCAATCAAGATGTATTGATTATTACTGGTAATTGGAATGTGGAAGTTGGAAACAAAGAAGAATCACCAATAGTTGGCAAATATGGCTATTCTGGTTACCTAGTGCCACTCTGACAGGAATACACCACAAACGGGATGGCCTTAACAAACAGGAGTTTCTTCTCTTACAGTTTGGAGGCTTTCAGTCCAAGTTCAAAGTGTCAGGCTCTAGGGGTGGGTGAAAGACCCACAACCTTGGGGTCCATCTCTGCCTCCTGCTCCCGATCAACTGGAAGTAGAGGTTTTTCTTCACTCAGATAGCTGCTGGCTGCTGAGGCTGACAAGCCCAAGGTTGAGAAGTAAAAAGGCACAGTCCCGATGTTACCAAACCACATGGCACACCATTAATTACAATGGCAGGCCATTGTAAGTCCCAAGGTCAGCAGAACATGGCAGCTGCTGAGCAACGACTCAGCTACATGCAGGGTTCAAGCATGCCATAAGCTAGAGACTATCCCCTAAGCTTCTCCTTATATAAGGGAAGAAGACGACATCCCAAAGGCAGCTACTCAGCTGCTTATGGTAGATCCCACCATGGAGTTGATTGCCAGTCTTATCATGGGGAATAACTACCACCAGCTGCCCAGCCACTCAACCAGGCCCATCACAGTTGACATACAAATTTAACTACCACAATGGCCTTGGTGATAGAAATTATGCTGGAGATCGCATGATAGAACTTTGCAAGACCAGTGACCTATTCATTGCAAATATTATTTTTCAACAACTTAAATGGCAACTATACACATAGACCTCACCAGAAGGAATACACAGGAATCAAATCAACTACATCCATGGAAAGAGGCACTGGAGAAGCTCAATATCTTCAGCCAAAACAAGGCCAGGAGTGGACTGTGGAACAAACCACCAATTGATCATATGCAAGTTCAAGTTGAAACTGCTTTTATGAAGCTGAAGACAATTAAAACAAGTACACTAGAGCCAGAATATGACCTTGATTATATCTCATCTGAATTTAGGGACCATCTACAGAATGGATTTGACTCAATGAACAACAATGACCAAAAATAAGAAGAATTATGGTATGGCACCAAGAACATCATACATGAAGAAAGCAAAAGGTCATTAAAGAGACAGGAAAGGAAGACCAAACTGGATGTGAGTAGAGACTCTGAAACTTGCTCTTGAATGGAGAGTAGATAAAGCAAATGGAAGAAATGACAAGATGAAAGAGCTTAACAGAAGATTTCAAAGAGCAGCTCAAGAAGACAAAGTCAATTATTATAACGTAGTGAAGTGAGAAAACCAAAAGGGAAGAATACACGTGGAATTTCTCAACCTGAAAGAACTGAACAAAAAATTCAAGCCTTGATATTGAGCTGTGATATTGAAAGATTCTATGGGCAAAATATTGACTGGTACAGGAAACATCAAAAGAAGATGGAAGGAATACACAGTCAATGTACCAAAAAGAACTGGTTGATGTTCATCTATTTCAGGAAGTTGCATATGATGAAGAACCAATGGTACTGAAAGAAGTCAAAGCTGTGCTGAAGAAATTGATGAAAAAAAAAGGCTCCAGGTATTGACAGAATATCCATTGAAATGTTTCAATAAATGGATGCTGCATTGGAGGCACTTACAATGTTTTGGCATTGTAATTACAATGTTTTGGTATTTGATAATGAATGTCACTATGCCAACAAATTTGGAAGACAGCTACCTGGCCAAGTGACTAGAAAAGATAGATATTTGTGCTCATTCCAAAGAAAGGTGATCTAACAGAATATGGAAATTATCTATTAATATCATTAATATCGCACACAAGTAAAATTTTGCTGAAGATAATTCAAAAATGGTTGCAGCAGTACATAAACAGGGAACTTCTAGAAATACAAGCTGGATTCAGAAGAGGGCATGGAACAAAGGATATCATTGCTTGTGTTAGATGGATTTTGGCTCAAAGCAAAGAATACTAGAAAAATGTTTATTTGTGTTTTATTAACTATGCAATAACATTCAACTGTGTGGATCATAACAAATTATGCATAACATTGAGAAGAGGAAGTCCAGAACACTTAATTGTGCTCATGAGGAAACTGTACATAGACCAAGAGGCTGTCATTTGAACCAAACAAGGGGATTCTGCATGGTTTATAATCAGGAAGGGAGTGCATCAGGATTGCATCATTTCATCATACTTAATTGTATGCTAAGTAAAAAATCTGAGAAGCTGGACTATATGAAGAAGAACGTGGCATCAGGATTGGAGGAAGACTCACTAACAGCCTGCAATATGCAGACGACACAACCTTCCTTGCTGAAAGTGAGGATGACTTGAAGCACTTACTGAGGAAGATTAAAGACTACAGTCTACAGTACAGATTACACCTCAACATAAAGAAAATGAAAATCCTCACAACTGGACCAATGAGCAGCATCATGATAAATGGAGAAAAAATTGGAGTTGTCAGTGATTTCATATTACTTGGATGCACGATCAACACCAATAGAATCAGCAGTCTAGAAATCAGACAACGTATTGATTGCATTGGGCAAATCTGCTGCAAATGACCTCTTTAAAGTAATGAAAAGCAAAGATGTCTCTTTGAAGACTAAGGTGAGCCTAACCCAAGCCATGGTATTTTCCATTGTCTCATATACATGTGAAAGCTGGACAATGAATAAAGAAAACCAAACAAGAGTTGATGCTTTTGAATGGTGTTGGCAAAGAATACTGAAAGTACCATGGGCTGCCAGAAGAACTAACAAATCTATCCTGGAAGAAGTGCAGCCAGAATAGAATGCTCCTTGGAGGCAAGAATGGCCAGACTTTGTCTCGCCTACTTTGGTCATGTTGTCAGAAGGGACAGTTCCCTGGAAAAGGATATCACTCTTGGTAAAGAGGAGGATCAGCATAGAAGGGGAAGGCCCTCAATGAGATGGATTGACACAGGCTGCAACGATGGACTCAGGTATAGCAGGGATTGCAAGGCTGGTGCACAACTGGGCAGTGTTTCGTTCTGTTGTACACAGAGTCATTATGAGTCGGAGCCGACTTGACAGCACCTAACAACAAACAACAATGGCTAAAGAATGTGAGCATTTTTCATATGTTTGTTAGCCTCCTGAATGTCTTCCTTGGTGGAATATCTGTTCACGTCCTCTGCTCATTTTTTAATTGGATTTTATTTTTGCTGTTGAGGTGTTGATGTTTTCTAAAAATGTTAGAGGTTAGTCCCGTGTCTGATATGTTGTTGACAAATATTTTTTCCCAGTCTGTAGGTTCTCTTTGTACTTGTTTGAAGAAGTCTTTTGATGAGCAATAAGTATTTAATTTTTAGGAGGTCCCAATCATCTAGTTTATCTTCTACTGTTTGTGCTTTTTTTAGTTATGTTTGCTAGTCTATTTATGCCATAAATTACGGCCTCTAAATTGGTCCCTACTTTTTCTTTGATAATCTTTACAATTTTAGATTGTACATTAGGTCCTTCATCCATCTTGACTTAGTTTTTGTGTATGGTCCTGGGTATGAATTTTTTTGCAAATGTATAACCAGTTTTGCCAGAATCATTTGTTACAGAGGTTGTCTCTTCACCATTTAATCAATTTCAGCCCTTTGTTGAACATCAGCTGTACATAGGTGGATGAATTTACTTCTGGGTGCTCAATTCTGTTCAGTTGGTCTACGTGTCTGCCATGGTATCAGTAACAGGCTGTTTTGACTACCATGGTTGTGTAGTAGGTTTTGAGATCAGGAAGTGTTCTTCAGTAGTGCTTTGCTTACCTGTGATCTCTTTCCATGTAAAGTTGGTGATTGTTTTTTCTGTCTCTTTAAAGACTGTTAATGGAATCTGGATCAGGATTGTGATATATCTATTGATTCCTCTGAGTAGTATTGACATTTTCACAATATTAAGTCTTTCTATTCCATGAGTATAGTATGTTCTTTCATTCATGTAAGTCTCCTTTGGTTTCTTGCAGTAGTGTTTGGTAGTTTTCTTTCTATAAGTCTTTTGTGTCTCTGGTTAGGTTTGCTCCAAAGTATTTTATCTTTTTGGTTGCTATTATAAATAGTATTGTTTTTCCTACCGCCTTTTCAGAGTTTGTTAGTGTAAAGGAATCTGACTGGCTTTTGTATGTTGGTCTTGTACCCTGCCACTTTACTGAATCTTTCAATTAGTTCCAGTAGTTTTCTTGCTGAGTCTTTGGGATTTTCTATGTATAGGATCATTATCACCTGAAAATAGAGATTATTTTTCTTCTTCCTTACCAATTTGGATTTTTATTTCCCTCTCATGCCTTTGCTATTCATAAGGTTTTCCCTGGCCAATTATTTCAGAAGTGGACGGCCTCTTCCTTCTTCCTAGTCTGTCTCAGTCT
>NW_006921663.1:1795555-1796697 GCF_000298275.1 Orycteropus afer afer
GCCTGCTACTCTGTGCTACGCCCATGCTTACCTTGCTCCCGGAGACCCGGTCCCTCTCGGAAGGGTAACAAGGCGCGGGATCGGGCAGTGTTTCGTTCTGCTGTGCATGGGGTCACTATGAGTCGGAAGCGACTCGACGGCACTTAACAACAACAACAACAACTCATGCTTTATTGCGCTGGCTAGGAGTTTCAATACAAGATTAAATAGGAGTGGTGACAAAGGACAGATCTGTTAGTTCTTTTAGCAGTCCACGGTACTTTCAGCATTCTTCACCAACACCACAATTCAAAAGCATTGACTCTTCTTTGCTCTTCCTTTTTCATTGTCCAGCTCTCACACGCATATGAGGCAATTAAAAATACCATGGCTTGTGTCAATTGTACCTTAGTCTTCAAGGAAACATCTTTGCTCTTCAGCACTTGAAAGAGGTCCCTTGCAGCAGATTAGCCGAATGCTATACGATGTCTGATCTTGACTGCTGCTTACATTGGTGTTGATTGTAGAGACAAGTAATATGAAGTCTTTGACAACTTCAATCTTTTCTCCATTTATCATGATGCTGCTTATTGGTCCCTTTGTGAGGATTTTTGTTTTCTTTATATTGAGATGTAATCCTTACTGCAGACTGTAGTCTTCAATCTTCATCAGTGTTTCAAGTCATCTTCACTTTCAGTGTGCAAAGTTGTGTCGTCTACATTACATAGGTTGTTAATAAGTCTTCCTCCAATCCTGATGCCATGTTCTTCTTCATATAGTCCAGCTTCTCAAATTATTTGTTCTGCATACAGATTGAATAAGTATGGTGAAAAGATGAAACCCTGACATACTCCCTTCTTGATTTTAAACCATGCAATGTCCCCTTGTTCTGTTCAAACAACAGCCTCCCAGTCTATGTACAAGTTCCTTGTGAGCACAACTAAGTGTTCTAGAATTCCCATTCTTCTCGATGTTATTCACAATTTGTTATGATCCACAAAATCAAATGCTTTTACATAGTCAATAAAACACAAGTAAACATCTTTCTGGTATTCTTTGCTTTGAGCCAAGATCCATCTGTCATGAGCAATGATATCCCCTCATTCCATGTCCTCTTCTGAATCCAGCTTGCATTTCTGGAATTTTTCTGTCAATATACTGCT
>NW_006921663.1:1800212-1826213 GCF_000298275.1 Orycteropus afer afer
CAAAATGGCCAAAACTGGTCCATTTCAGCTCACTAATGCCTAGGATATCAATCTTCATGTGTTCCATTTCATTTTTGACAACTTCCAATTTTTCTAGATTCATACTTCATACATTCCCTGTTCCAATTATCAATGGACGCTTGCAGCTGTTTCTTCTCATGTTGAGTTGTGCCACTTCAGCAAATTGAGGCCCTAAAAGCTCTACTTTATCCATATCATTAAGGTAGGCTCTACTATGGTGAGGCAGCTCTTCCCCAGTCATATTTTGAGTGCCTTTCTATTGAGGGGCTCATCTTCCGGCACTGTATGGGACAATGTTTCAGGGCTATTCATGAAATTTTCCAGTAATATATCAGATGGTGTTTCACTACTATTCATAAAATTTTCACTGGCCAATTCTTTGAGAAGTGGATGGCCTCTTTCTTCTTCCAAGTCTGTCTCAATCTGGAAGCTCCAACAAAACCAGTTCACTATGGGCATCCCTGGTGGCACAGCCTCCAGCCTCACAGCAACAGGCAAGCCACCATAGCACAACAAACCAACAGACAAATTCGTCTCCCTTCACTGTTCCAACCACTCCACTCACTTGCTGGGCTTCCCCTTACCTGTTCCAGCCTCTGGCCCTGTCTGCCACTGCTCCCTCCTGTGTGACAGAGGGCATCTTTGGCTGCATCCTGTTTGCAAGGGGAATGCTTTCAGTTTCCCTCTGCTGAGAATTATGTTGGCCATTTGTTTTGTGTATATGCCCTTAACTATGTTGAGGAATTTCCCCCCATTCATATTTTGCTGACATTTTAATCACATGTTAGATTTTGTCAAATGCCTTTTTTTGCATCAATTGATATGATCATGTAATCTTTTCCTTTGTTTTATTTATGTGGTGAATTACACTCATTGTTTTTCTAATGAGGAAACATCCTTGCCTGGTGTGAATCCCATTTGGTTGTAATGTATTATTATTATTATTTGATATGGTGTTAGATTCTATTGGCTAGGATTTTATTGAGGATTTTTGCATCTATGTTCATGAGGGATATTGGTCTACACTTTTCTTTTTTAGTGACATCTTTGCTTGATTTTGATATTAGGGTTATGCTTGCTTCATAGAATGAATTCAGTAGTATTCCATCCTTTTCTATATTCTGAAATAGTTTGAGGAAGATTAGTGTTCACTCTTCTCTGAATGTTTGGTAAAATTCTCCAGTGAAATTGTCTGAGCCAGGACTTTTTTTGATTGGGAGTTTTTTATGACCTGTTCAATTTCTTCTTTTGGTATGAGTCTGTTCATTTTTTCTACCTCTGTCTGTGTTAGTTTAGATAGGTCTTGTGTTTCTATAAATTTGTCCATTTCTTCTAGGTTTTCAAATTTGTTGGAGTATAGTTCCTCATAGTATTCTGATATTATCCTTTTGATCTCAGTTGGGTCTGTTGTGACATTGCCCATTGTGGTAGTTAAGGTTGTATGTCAACTTGGCTGGGTCTAGTTGAGGGGCTGGACAGCTGGCTACAGTTATTCCCTATGGTGAGACTGGTAATTAATCTCTGTGGTGGAATCTACTGGAGCAGCTGAATAGCTGCTTTAGGGATGTGGGCCGCTTCCAGTACATAAGAAGCAACTTTGAGGAAGGTCTCCAGTTAATGGCACACTTGAACCCTGCATGTAGCCAAGTCATTGTTCAGCAGCCTGTCATGTTGCCCTGACGATCTTGGGACTTTTAATGGACTTGAATTAATAACCTGCCGTGTGTTTGATAATACCAGGACTGTGCCTTTTCACTTGTCAACCTTGAGTTTGTCAGCCTCAGCAACTAGCAGCTACTTGAGTGAAGAGATGCCTGTAGCTTCAGTGGGCTGGGAGCAAGAGGCAGAACTGAAGCTCAAGGTCAAGGGGCTTTTATCCAGCCCTTAGAGCCTGGCACTTTGAACTCAGACTTCTAGCCTGCAAAACTGTAAGAGAATAAACTGTTAAAGCTATTCCATTTGTGTTATTTCTGTTAGCGCTGCACTCAAACAAAACAAACAAACTCACTGCCATCAAGTCAATCCGACTCATAGCGACCTTTCCTTGGGTTTCCGAGGAGGTATCACTACAGAAGTAGATTGCCCAACCTTCCTTCCAAGGAGTGGCTGGCTGGTGGATTTGAACTGCCAGCCTTCTGGTTAGCAGTCAAATGCCTTAGCCACTATGCCACCAGAGCTCCAAGAGCTGCACTAGCTAACCAAAATATCCATTTCATTTCTTATTCGTGTTATTTATATCTTCTCTTTCTATTCTTTTGTTAAATTTGCCAATGGTTTGTCAATTTAATTTATCTTTTGGAAGAACTTTTTCTCTTGTTTATTCTTTTTATTGTTTTTCTGTTTCATTTATTTCTGCTCTTAAAAAAAGAAAAACCAAGCTCCCTACCATAGAGTTGGATCTGACTCCTAGTGACCCTTCCTTGGGTTTCTGAGGCAGTATCACTATAGAAGTAGATTGCCCAATCTTCCTTCTGAGAAGTGGCTGGTGGGTTTGAACCGCCAGCCTTCTGTTTAGCTGTCAAGTGACTTAGGCACAATGCCACCAGAGCTCCTTATTTCTGTTCTAATCTTTATTATTTCCTGTTTTTTTGTGGAGACTGTAGGCTTTATGCTGTTTTTTCTAATTGTTAGAGATGTTCAGTTAAGCTTTTGACTTTGGTTTTTTCTTCTTTTTTGATGTGTTTATTGCTATAAATTGACCTCTGAGCACCATTTTTGCTGTGTCCCAAAGGTTTTGGTATGTCATGTCTTCATTCTCATTTGATGCTAGGAATATTTTTATTTAACTTTTTATTTGTTCTATTACCCAGTAATTTTTAAGCAGGATATTATTCAGTTTCCATATAATTTATTTTTCCCCTTGATCTCCCTACTATTGATTTCTAATTTTATTCCATTGTGATCTAAGAATATACTTTATGTTTCCATGTTTTCAAAGTTATTGAGCCTCAATTTGGAGCCTAAATTATGGTCTATTCTGGAGAATGATACTTATGTGCTGAAAAAGAATGTGTATTGTGTTTTTATTGGGTGAAGTGTTCTGTCTATGTCTATGAGGTCAAGTTGGTTACATATTCTGTATCTTTGTAGAGTTTATTTCTAGTTGTTCTGTCCTTCAGTGAAAATGCTGTGTTAAAGTCTCCTACTATTATTGTGAAATTTTCTATTTCTCTTTTCAATTCTGTTAGTTTGTTTTACGTATTTTGGGACTCTTCATTGGGTCAATAGATATTTATTATGGTTATATCCTTTTGCTAGATTGCCAACACAAGATATTCTTGTTATTTTCCTAATTTTAATGTTCTAAAATTGCACTATTAAGAAAGAAGTTTCTATTGTTTTTAGTATTAGATACCAATTGTAAAGTTTCTTTAGCTTTTCATTCAACACCATTTTTATTCTCAGCTTCCCTGTGCCAGAAACCTTCATAAGTGATGTGTATAGAGTGGTGAATGTGTGGCAATATCCTCCATGGGACTTACAAGAGGGTGAAGGAATTGAAAATCTCATACACACACACACACACACACTCTCTCTCTCTCTCTTTCAGATGTTGATACATGAGATAAAGAAAAATAAAGAGTGATAAAGAATGTATTAGGATGTTCAGAGAAGGTCTCTCTCTAACATTTGAGTATAGAACTGGATAAATGAGGTGGATTGTGGGTTGTAGGGTCTGTGATGGAATTTATTATGCAGGACATCTATTAGAAAGTAACCTTGACACCAACATCTATGGGGTAAGGCAAAGAAAAGAGGAGTGGGCAGAGGAAGAAGTTGAGCTGCAATACAAGCCTAACAATGGTCTTGGCCAGTCTGATAGGGAGCTGTAGAGCTAGAATGGCTGCCAACAGGAGCTAGAGTAAGCAGGGACAAGATGACTTGTCTTTTATACCTCTGCAATGATTGGACATTGAGTAATATGGGCCACTCCAAGAGGGTGGCTTGACCTTGGGCAGGGTGGCTTTCTTCAGTTAAGGCAATCCCTAAAGAGGTCATCCATCCACTGAGGGCTGACTCCTGACAGGATTCCAGAAGCTGAGGTAACAAGACCTTCTGCAAGGCATCTGGCTGGTGCATTACAGAGTCTACCATAGGAGGCAAGTGAAGATCAATGATTAAGCATGAGACTGGCATTTCTAACAGCAGAGTGGTGGGCAGTGTGACTCAAAGGGAGCCAGCAAGGATGACGGTAGTGGGATGAATCACTGAGGTTGACCTGTGTCAAGCCTTGTAGTGATGGCAAGAAGTTTAGAATTTACTCCAAGTACCAAAGGAAGACTTTAAGGGATGAAAAGTAGGGGAATTATATGAACCGAATTATGTTTTATGACATTCTCTCTAGCTGCTGTTGGCAAAACTGATTGTAGGGAAAGAAGAGCAGAAGCTAGACCAGTTGGGAGGCAACTGTAGACAATTACATAAGAAATTATAGTGATCTAGATCATGTTGTGGCTGTGAAGATAATAAGAAGTGGTTGGATTAAGGGTGTACTTGAAGATAAAACCAACAGGATTTGATGATGGATTGGATGTAAGTTGAGGAGAAAGGGAGCAGTCAAGGATGATCCTAGATTTCTTGCCTGAGAAACTGGTAAAATGGAGTTGCCTTTATGGAGTTAGGAAGGACTGATAGAGGTAAGGATTGTGTGTCAGTGAGGGCAAAGGGGAAAAGAGGAGTTCTGTTTTGGACAAGAGGTGCTCTGGTGGTACAGGCATCTTCTTGCTAACCAAAAATTTGGTGGTTCAAACCCAGAAGATGAGGCTGTCTGCTTCCATAAAGATTTACAGCCTTGAAAACCCTATGGGGCAGTTCTATTATGTCCTATGGTGTCACTATGAGTGAGAATCAACTCAACGGCAGTGGGATTTTTGGACAAGTTAGGTATGAGATAGTTTTTACATTCAGTGAAAGACGTCAACCAGGCAATTGAAATTGAACATATATTTGGATGACATTAAGGAATCCTGGTGCTGCAAGGGTTACACACTCAGTTGCTAACCATAATGTTGGTGATTTGAACCAACCCAGTGGCTCTGCAAGAGAAAGACCTGGTGATTCGCTTCCCTAAACAATCTGGGGGAAAACCCTACAGGAAAGTTTTACTGTTGCATGGGTTGCTAAGAGTTGTAATCCACTCAATGGCATCCAACAACAACAGTATACAAATGGTATTTAAAATTATATAAATGAACAAGATTACCAGGATAATGGGGATAAAGAGAGGAGGGAAAACAAAGAAGGTGGAAGGTTGAACTCCAGAGAATTTTCACATTAAGTAACAGGAAAATGAGACTAAGAATCAGTGGCCACGGAGGTAGAAGGAAAAACCAGGGGTGTGCTGAGTCATTCAAACCAAGGAAAGAAAATATTTCAAAGAGTAAGTTATCATCTGGGTCACAAGCTACTGAGAGACTAAAATAAGAATTGTCCATTTAAGTTGGCAGTGAAATGATGAAGACGATAGCCTGATTTAGTTGGTGTCTTAGTCTAAGTTCTCTAAAGGAACAAAACCAGTGAAATGTACATATAAACATACAGAGAGAGATTTGCTTCAAGGAAATGGCTCAGGCAATTATGTAAGCTGGCAAGTCCCAAATCCATGGGGCCAGAGGCAGCTTGGGGACCTGTGATGACTCATAGGTTTGTGAGGGCTGGCAAATCTAAGATCTTCAGGTTAGGCAGTAAGCTGCAGGCTTATGTCCCTAAAAAAGAGTCAGTAAAGTAGAAGGATAAAGAAATGTGCAAAAACATTCAGTTAGAAAACCAAAAGTGAAGAACATGCTTGGCATTTCTCAAGCTGAAAGAACTGAAGAAAAAAATTCAAGTCTCAAGTTGCAATATTGAAGAATTCTCTGGGCAAAACATTTAAAGACTCAGGAAACATCACAAGAAGATGGAAGGAATACACAGAGTCACTGTATCAAAAAGAATTGGTTGATGCAACTATTTCAGGAGGTAGCATATGATCAAGAACCAATGATATTGAAGGAAGAAGTCCAAGCTGCACTGAAGGAATTGGTTTAAAAAAAAAAAGGCTCCAGGAATTGACGGAATACCCATTGAGATGTTTCAACAAGGGGATGCAGTGCTGGAGGTTACTCTTTTATGCCATGAAATTTGGAAGACAGCTAACTGGACAACTGACTGGAAGAGATAGATACTTGTGCCCATTCCAATCAAATGTGATCCAACAGAATTTGGAAATTATCAAACAATATCATTAATATCACATGCAAGTAAAATCTTGCTGAAGATAATTCAAAAACGATTGCAGCAGTATATTGACAGGGAAATTTCAGAAATTCAAGCTGGATTCAGAAGAGGGTGTGAAACAAGGGATATCATTATAGATGTCAGATGGATCTTAGCTGAAAGCAAATAATACCAGAAAGATGTCTACCTGTGTTTTATTGACTATGCAAAGGCATTAGACTGTGTTGATCATAACAAATTATGGACAACATTATGAAGAATGGGAATTCCAGAATACTTAATTGTGCTCGTGAGGAACCTGTGCCTAGACGTATATATAGGCTATTATTCAAACAGAGCAGGGGGATACTGCATGGTTTAAAATCAAGAAGGGTGTACATCAAGGTAGTATCATTTCACCATATTTACTCAATCTCCATGCTGAGCAAATAATCTGAGAAGTTGGACTATATAAAGAAGAATGTGGGATCAGGATTGGAAGAAGATTCATTAACAACCTGTGATATGCAGATGACTCAACTTGCTTGCTTAAAGTGAAGAGAACTTGAAGCCTTTACTGATGAAGATCAAAGACTACATGGTTTAGTATGGATTGCACCTCAATATACAGAAACAAAAATCCTCACAACTGGACCAATAACTTTATCTGGAGAAAAGGTTAAAGTTGGCAGGGATTTCATTTTACTTGTATCCATAGTCAACACCCATGGAAGCAACAGTCTGGAAATCAGACGTCATATTGCACTGGGCAAATCTGCTGCAAAAGTGGTAAGTGTTAAGAAGCAAAGATCACACTCTGAAGACTAAGTTGCACCTGACCCAAGCCATGGTATTTGCAATCGTCACATATATGTGTGAAAGCTGGACAATGAATAAAGAAGATCAAAGAAGAGTTAACACCTTTGAAATGTGATGTTAGCAAAGAATACTGAAAATAACATGGACTGCTAGAAGAACAAACAAATCTGTCCTAGTGCAGCTGGAATGCTCCTTGGAAGCAAGAATGGCCAGATTTCATCCCATCTACTTTGGCCGTTTTGTGGAAATGGACCATTCGCTGGAGAAAGATACTGTGCTTGATATTGTAGAAGGTGAGCGAAGAAGGGGAAGACCCTCATCGAGATGGATTGACACAATGGCTGCAAAGATGGGTTCAAACATAGCAAGGATTGTGAGGTTGTTACAGGACCAGGCAGTGTTTCATTCTGTTGCACACAGGGTCTCTATCAGTTAAAGCCAACTCCACAGCACCTAACAATGACAACAACATGTCCCAAGAACCAGAGGTCAGGCAACAAGAAGAATGCAGGAGAGAGAGAGGGAAAGTACTTCGCCAGAAGGTATATACTGGAGACAGGACCCCACTGCCCCCCCCCAGTCAACTGATTGGCTGCTCGTATGAGATCACAAAATGGAAAGTGATTACATTATGGAAGAGTACATTCCAATTCACTGAAAATCAGTCTAGCCACATTGACACATAATATTAACCATCACAGTTGGTTTCAGGAGAAAATATTAAGTAATGAAACAGAGGCAATGAATCTATAATTCAAGTTGAGGAAATCATATCTATTCATCATTTACAAAGTATTTTTTATCTTAAATATTTAATTTTATCCCATCATAATTTTTGTGTCTATGGAGAATGCTTTACCTTTCATTCTGATAATGTTGGACTGTATTCATTTTATGATTCTGAAACATCTTTTTATTATGAAAAAAATCTCCATTTAGATATATGGCTAAAGCACTTGACTGCTAACCAGAAGGCTGGCGGTTCAAACCCACCAGCCACTCCTTGGAAGGAAGGTTGGGCAATCCTACTTCTGTAGTGATACTGCCTCGGAAACCCAAGGAGGGGTCGCTATGAGTCGGGTTTGACTCGACGGCACATAACAACAACAACAACAACATTATATATATATATATATTTCAATTGGCTCTTACTGTATTTAGGATTTTCCCATCTATGTTTATAAATGACATGTGATTATTTTATGATTGTATTTTCTTGTATTATCTCTTTCTTGTTTTAGTTTCAAAGTTACACTAGCTTCATAAAATGACTTTGATACCTTTCCCACTTTTTCAGTTGTCTAAAAGTATTTGTACAATAATAGTTTCTTCTGTTTAACTTCTATAAAACTGTTTGGGCCAATACTACGGCCCTGGAATACATTCTGCGCCTGGAATAAAACTCATCCCCAGGGGCAGGCTCTCAGGCCAATAGTTAACAAGATGTACACGCAGGCCACTCAACCCAGAATGCCGCACCCACATACTCTATGGTAATACATCCCTTAGAGCATTAGACCATGGGACACCAGAGGACCAACATTCAAACTGAGGAAATGCAGGACAAACAGGAGTGCGTAAATATGAGGAGCACAGGGGGAGAGTTACAGGGTAGGGAGGAGAGGAGACTGGGTTAGGGTTGGACATGGTGAATGGGGAATGAAACTAAATGTATGTGTTATGTTGAATGTAAAACAAGCTCTTAAAATAAAAAATAAAAATTATGATAAAACTGTTTGGGCCTACAGATAAGGAGTGTACAGAACAACAAGAAGAACAAAAAGCAACCTCACTGCTGTCGAGTGGGACCTGACTCATAGCAACCCCTCCTTGGGTTTCTGAGGCAGTATCTCTACAGAAGTAGATTGCCCAATCTTCCTTCCAAAGAGTGGCTGGTGGGTTTGAACCACCAGCTTCAGGTTAGCAGTAAAATGCCTTAGGCACTACGCCACCAGAGCTCCTGAAGAAGGGTATGTTGTTGTTGTTATGTGCCTTCAAGTAGGACCCAAATCATAGTGACCCTGCCTTGGGTTTCTGAGGCAGTGTTATGTTGTTGTTGTTATGTGCCGTCGAGTCGGAACCAACTCATAGTGAACCCTCCTTGGGTTTCCAAGGCAGTATTACTATGGAAGTAGATTGCCCCATCTTCCTTCCGAACAGTGGCTGGTAGGTTTGAACTGCCAGCCTTCTGGTTAGCAGTCAAGTGCCTTAAGCACTATGCTGCCAGAGTTCCTGAAGGAGGGTATAGAGGATATTTTGCCTAGATTCTATTGCTTCAATAGTCATAGGTTTATGGGAGCTGGGTTTGTTTTTTCCTCTTGAGTCAATGTAAACATTTCCAAGATTCCCTATCCAACTAGCTAGTTTCAGTTAACGACAGGCCCTAGCAGAAGACAGGAAGGGAGAAGCCAACATATTTTTCCATCCTTTCTCTGCCTCCAGCAGCGACTGTCTCTTCTTGAGTTTCAGTTCCCACTAGATAGCTTTTCTCTATGGTCCCAGTTCCCTGTCAGCTTCTGCCACAATCCTGCTCCCACCATGAACCTGATTCTTACATGCCAACTCATCCCTTGCTTCCTCCAGTCTTAGAATGGAAGCAGCTTCCTGATGAGTTACCTCATCACTCACTATTTCATTTTGAAGCTCTCCTTTTGTAGGTGTTTTCTGTATTAAATTCCTTTTATTGGACTTCCTGGTCCAATAAAGATTTTCTTTTCCTGACTGGACCCTGATTGATCTAGATATCCCACATTTTTCTAAATAATCATTTACTTCATTTGGGTTTTCTAGTTTATTGGCTAGAAGAATCAACAAGTCTGTACTGGAGGAAGTCTAGCCGGAATGCTTCTTAGAAGTGAGTACAGCCAAACTTCTTCTCTTGCACTTTGGTCATTTAGTCAGAAGAGATCACTTGCTGGAAAAGGATATTAGGCTTGGTAAAGTAGAGGGTCAGTGAAAAAGTGGAAGACCCTGAATGAAATGGAGTGATACAGTGGCTACAACTGCAGGGTTAAGTATGACAATGATTGTGAGGATGGTTCAGGACCAGGTAGTGTTTCATTGTGTTGTACATATAAGTTGGAACCGCCTCAATGCAACAAGTTTATTGTCATTCATATGAAAAGTTTTAGGCATAATATTCTATTTGGATTTTTTCGATCTCTACCACATCTAAGTTCCCTGGGGTGGTGCAAGCAGTTTGCATTGGACTACTAACCTAAAGGTTGGTAGTTCAAACCCACCCAGAGGCACCACAGAAGAAAGGCCTGGCAAAAATGTTTCTATAAAGATTAAAAATCAAAGCCAAACCCACTGCTATTGAGTCAACTCTGACTCATAACAAAAAGAAAAAGAAAACACACAAACAAACACACAGCGCTTGAGTCAATTCCGACTCACAGCAGTCCCGTGTGTTAGAGTAGAACTGCTCCATAGGGTTTTCTTGGCTGTAATCTTTATGGCTCATCCAACTCCTAGTGACCCTGAGTCATAAAGATTACAGCCAAGAAAACCCTATGGAACAGTTCTACTCTGTAACACATAGGGTTGCCATGAGTCAGAATTGACTCAAGGGCTGTGGATTTGGCTTTTTGTTTTGTTTTGTTTCACCATATCTTTAGTTACGTCCTCTTTTTCAGTCAATATTGTTGATTTATGTCCTCTTTCTCCCTCTCCTTCTCGTTTGGCTAGAGTTCTTAAAAAATACACTCAGCTTTTTTTGAGCTAAAAAATAGAGAGGGTTCACTATAGTGAACATACTGGCTTAATTTACAAAAAAAAAAAATCACTGGAAAGATGAACAGAAAAATAATAATACTGATTCTCTCTGGGAAGGAAATTTGGTAACCATGTGATGGAAGTGGAAACGAAGTTTTAACTGCATATCAGTTCTTACAGTTTGAAATTTGAACCACACAAATGATTCATCTATCCAAAAAAATTATATTTAAAATAGCCTAAAAGAACAGACTTTGGTTGTACTTACGCTTTCTCTTATTTCTTTGGTTTCTATTTTATTAATTTCCACCTTTATCTTTTACTATTTCCTACCTTTCACTATTTCTAGGTTTACTCTGCTCTCATCTCTCATTTACTTTTGGTTTTCCTACTTTTTAAATAAGTGAATTTAAGGCTACACTTTATCTTCAAATACCATTTTAACCATATCTCCATTTTTACAAGTAGTAATTTCATAGTATTAATTTCTTAATATTCTATTATTTCCATTATGATTTACTATTTAATCATTGTATTGTTTGTTTCTTTAAGCTTTCCAAAATTTGTGTTTTTTAGATCTTTTTTATTGTTGATTTCCAATTTCAATGCACTATAACAAGAGATTGTGTTCTATATAGCAGACTTACTTTGTAATTTGTTGAGATTTCCTTTGTAACCTAGTTTGGACGATCTAATTTGTAAAAGTTCCATTAGTGCTTGAAAGGAAAATGTGTTTTCTATTAGTTGGATGTGAGATATGTTTGTGTGTGTATATATATACACACATTAGCTCAAGCTTGATAACTTTATTTCAAAAGGTCTATCTCCTTATGGTTTTTTTCTGATAGATCTGCCAGGTTTTTAATAGGGATGTTAAAAATCTCCCACTGTGTTTTGTCCTGTTATCTTTATAATTATGTTGTTTTTGCTTTATTTATATCAAGACTGTGTTATTAGTTGCATAGAAGTTCATCATTATTATATATTTTCAGTGGCTTGATATTTATATTATGTAGTGTCCCACTTCCATCTTTATTGATACCTACATTCCATTTTTTTCTAATATTAATAAATCTATACCATTTCTGTGTGTTTTTGCTGGCATATTTTGTTTCATTCCTTGTTTTCAAAGTTTTAGAATCTTTTAAAAATGTGTATCTTGAAAGAAGCACAAAAATATACTATATGAATGGCTAAACTAAAAAATAATAACTATATCAAATGCTGGCAAGAATGCACAGAAAATGGATCACTCACACACTGGTGGTAAGATGGTTTAATGGTACAGCCACTCTGGAAAATAATTTGGTAGTTTCTTTTAAAACTAAACATGTACTTACCATATGATCCAGCAGTTGTACTTGTGGTCATTTATCACAGAGAAATGAAAAAGAATGTTTATTCAGAAACTCATACATAGAAGCTTTATTCATTATTGAGAATATAAACTTTCCCCAAACTGGAAACTACCCAATGTCCTTCAATGGGTGAATGGATAAAAGCAAGCAAACAAAACAAAACAATGTGGTACATTCATTCCAAGGAATACTGTTGTTGTGTTGTTAAGTGCCATTGAATCAGCTCCAACTCATACTGACCTTATGTATAACACAAGAAAACACCACCCAGTCCTGCGCCAACCTCATAATCCTTGCTATACTTGAGGGTATCATTGCAGCCACTATGTCAATCCATCTTGTTGAGAGTCTTTCCCTTTTTTGCTGACTCTCCACTTCACCAAGCATGATATCCTTCTCCAGGGAACAGCCCCTTCTGACAACATGACCAAAGTATGTGAGATGAAGTCTGGCCATTCTCACTTCTAAGAAGCATTCCAGTCACACTTCTTCCAGGACAGATATGTGCATTCTTCTGGCAGTCCATGGTATTTTCAGCATTCTTCACCAACACTGCAATTCAAAAGCATCAATTCTTCACTCTTTGTTATAAAGAAAACAAATATCCTCACAACTGGACCAAGAAGCAGCATCACAATAAACAGGAAAAAGATGGAAGTTGTCAGATTTCATATTACTTGGATCCACAATCACCACCCATGGAAGCAGCAGTCAGGAAATTAGATGTTGTACGACACAGGGCAAATCTGCTACAAAAGACCTCTTTAAAGTGCTGAAGAGCAAAGATGTCACTTTGAAAAGGAATACTACTTAGCAATAAAAAGGGACAGAATAGTAAAAAACAAATCAATTTGGATGAAACTTGATGGAATTACATTGAGTGGGGGAAAAAAAAGGTCATGTACTACATGATTCAATTTACATAACACTCTTGAAATAACAAATTTCTAGAAATGGAGAACAGATCTATGGGCTAAGGACAGGTGGGAGAGAAGGTGTATGTGGCTACAAAAGGGTAGCACAGGGAAGCCTTATAATGGTGGTATTGTTCTCTAACTTGACTGTGGTGGTAGTTACATGAAGATCCCAACATTCAAGAAGTTTGTTCAACAATCTTTTGCACTTTGGATTAAAAAAAAGATCAAGATAAAGACAACCTGAAAACTCTTTGAGAATGTTGTTATTGTAGAAAGGTACATTTTCAGCTGAAGATGCAGAAATTTGTGTTTTTGGAATAAATCATAACGTGGAACCTACAATATTGATCATCAATCAGAATTACACTTTAACTTCATATTTGAAAAGTACATGGATAATAAAAAAATAACTATGCCTTCCTGATCACTATGGTAATACTCGATACAATTTGTGTTAATACATTAAAAAAATCACTCAAGAAGAGTATTAACATTTCTTTTCCTATTCGTAGAATATGTCCTGTAATGTTGATCAGAAAAAATTATTCTAAAAACCAATACATCAAAAATTTTAGGAGAGAAAAGTCTTAAAGTTGTTGCTAAATGTTTTTCTTTGACATACTTTGGAATGCAATTCAGAGAAACTTTGTTCTAAAATAATTACTCTCCAATTCAAAAAGTTGAGAAGGGTTTCTTACTCAAGTTCTTTCCTGAAATATCAATTTTTATATGTATCATTTCACTTGGTTTCTAATTTCTCTTATCATCATAATAATATAAACACAAGTCTCAATTTTTAAATATAGGTTTTAAAACCAGCAATATAAAACCAGCAATATACAATTCTTGAGTGTTTTCAATGTATCATTGATTAAAATGATACTAATCAGTAGGAAGCAGATGTAAATTTTGGATAATTAAAAAATACAATAGATAAAAAATTCCTTTGATAAGTGACTTTCATTTCAAAGTTAGTTACTGTGACCAGGGATATACTGAATATATTTCTACAATCTCTAATTTGTTTTTTAAACTATAGCTACAAGTTTATATATATAAAGTTTAAAGTTATTCTGTATTTCCAATCTCTTAAAAACACTGATCACCACTCATCTGTCAGTTTGTCGTACTATGGTGGCTTGCATGTTGCTGTGATGCTGGAAGCTATGCAATTGGTATTTCAAATATCACCAGGGTCACCCAGCAAGGTCAGACTTCAGTGGAGCTTCCTGACTAAGCCAGACAGGGAAGAAGGATCTGGCAAGATACCTCTAAAAAATACCTGGCCAGTGAAAACCTTATGAATGCCAGTGGAATGTAGTCAGATATAGTTCCAGAAGATGAGCTCCTCAGGTTGGAAGGCACTCAAAATATGACCAGGGAAAAGCTACCACCTCAAAGTAGAGTTGACCTTAATGACAGAGCTGGAATAAAGCTTTCTGGACCTTCATTTGCTAATGGAGTAATGAAAAGAATGAAAAGAAACTGCTGCAAACATCCATTAACAATTGAAATATGGGAATGCATGAAGTATGACACTAGGAAACTTTCATTTTTGAAACTAGGGAAGTTGTCAAAAATGAAAAGAAAAACTTGAAGATCAATACTCTTGCTATTAGTGAACTGAAATGGACTGCTATTGGCCATTATGAATTGGAAAATCATGTAGTCTACTATGCCAGGAATGACAAAGAGGACCAGCATCACATTTATCATCAAAAAGAACATTTCAAGATCTATCCTAAAGTATAATGCTATTAGGGTAACACCCATACATGTACAAGGAAGACCAGTTACTACTACTATTATTGAAATTTATGCAGTATCCACTAATGCCAAAAATGAAGAAGTTGAACATTTTTACCAACTTCTGCCATCTGACATTGACCAAACATGCAACCAAGATGCACTGATAATTACTGGTGATTGGAATGTGAGAAATAGAAACAAAGAAGGATCAGCAACTTGAAAATACGGCCTTGGTGACAGAAAAAACACCAGAGATTGCATGATAGTATTTTACAAGACCAAAGACCAGTTAAGGAGCTCTGGTGGCATAGTGGATAAGGCATCTGGCTGCTAAAAAGAAAGTCAGTAGTTCAAAGCCACCAGCCAGTCTGTGGAAGGAAGATGTGGCAATATACTTCTGTAAAGATTTACAGCTTCAGAAACCCAATAGGAGTCACTATGATTCAGAATCGACTTGATGGCAGTGAGTTTGGAGTTTTGAAAGACTAATTATTCATTGGAAACATAAACAGCAACTATACCTTTGGACTTTGCTAGAAGGAATAGACAAGAATCAGATCAATTATATCTGTGGAAAGAGATGATGGAGAAGTTCATTATCATCAGTTACAATGAGGTTGGTCTAAGTATAGAACAGATCATCATTGCTCATAGCAAGTTCAAGTTGAAGCTGAAGAAAATTAAAACAAGTCAACCTCAGCCAAAGTACAATCTTGAGTGTTGTTGTTGTTGTTAGGTGCCGTCAAGTCGTTTCTGACTCATAGGGACCCCATGCACAGCAGACCAAAACACTGCCCGATCCTGCACCAACTCCATGATTCTTGCTATACATGAGCCCATCATCACAGCCATCACATCAATCCATTTCACTAAAGGCCTTCCCCTCTTTCATTGACCCTCCACCTTACCAAGCATGACATTCCTCTCCAGGGAATGGTCCCTTCTGACAACATGACCAAAGTACGTGAGACGAAGTCTGGCCATTCTCACTTCCAAGGAGCATTTCGGGTGCACTTCCTCCAGGACAGATCTATCAGTTCCTTTATAGTCCTTGGTACTTTCAGCATTCTTCACCAGCACCACAACTCAAAAGCATCAACTCTTCTTCGGTCTTCCTTATTCATTGTCTAGCTCTCGCATGGATATGAGGCAACTGGAAATATCATGGCTTGTGTCAGGCGCACCTTAGTCCTCAAGGAGACATCCTTGCTCCTCAGCACTTGAAACAGTTCCTTTGCAGTTGACCTTCCCAGTGCTACACGTTGTCTAATGTCCTCACTGCTGCTTCCATTGGCATCAACTGAGAACCAAGCAATGTGAATTCTTTGACAACCTCAACTTTCTCTCCATTTATTGGTCCAGTTGTGAGGATTTTTGTATTCTTTACATTGAAATGTAATCCATACTGCAGACTGTGTTCCTCAATCTTCATGCCTCAAGTGATTCCTCACTTTCAGCAAGCAAAGTTGTAACATCAGTGTATCTCAGGTTGTTAATGATTCTTCCTCCAATCCTGATGCCACATTTTTCTTCATATAGTCCAGCTTCTTCGATTATTTGCTCAGCATATAGATTGAATAAGTATGGGGAAAGGATACAACCCTGATGCACTTCCTTCCTGATTTTAAACCATGCAGTGTCCCCTTGTTCCATTCGAACGACAGCCTCCTGGTCAAGGTACAGGTTCCTCATGAGTACAATCAAGTGTTCAGGAATTCCCATTCTTCTCAATGTTATCCATAATTTGTCATGATCCGCACAATCAAATACCTTTGCATAGTCAATAAAACACAAGTAAATATCTTTCTGGTATTCTTTGCCTTGAGCCAAGATCTATCTGACAGCAGCTATGATATCCCTTGTTCCACAGCCTCTTCTGAATCCAGCTTGCACCTCTGAAAGTTCTCTGTCAATATACTGCTGCAACCATTTTTGAATTATCTTCATTAAGATCTTACTTGCATGTGATATTAATGATATTGTTCTATAATTTCCACATTCTATGGGATCACCTTTCTTTGGAATGGGTACAAATATGGATCTCTTCCTGTCAGTTGGCCAGGGAGCTGTCTTCCAAATCTGTTGCCATAACTGGGACATCCGTTTGTTGAAATATCTCAGTGGGTATTCCGTCAATTCCTGGAGCCTTGTTCTTCGCCAATTCTTTCATTGCAGCTTCGACTTCCTCCTTCAGCACCATTGGTTCTAGATCATATGCCACCTCCTGAAATGGATGAAGATCGACCGGTTCTTTTTGGTACAGTGACTCTGTGTATTCCTGCCATCTTCTTTTGATATTCCCTGCATCATTCAATATTTTGCCCATAGAATCACTCAATATTGCAACTCGAGGCTTGAATTTTTTCTTCAATTCTTTCAGCTTGAGAAATGCTGAGTGTGTTCTTCCCTTTTGGTTTCCAAACTCCAGGCCAGTGGTTTTGTCTGCTTGAGCTGCTCTTTGAAATCTTCTGTTTAGCTCTTTTTTCTTCTCATTTCTTCCATTTCCTTTAGCTACTCTCCACTCAAGGGCAAGCTTCAGAGTCTCTTCTGTCATCCATTTTGGTCTTCTCTTCTTTTCTTGTTTTTTTAGTGATCCCTTACTTTCTTCATGGATAATGTTCTTGATATCCTCCCACAATTCTTCTGGTTTTTGGTCACTGGTGTTCAATGCATCAAATCTATTCTTTCGATGATCTCTAAATTCAGGAGGGATATATTCAAGGTCAAATTTTGGCTCTCTTGGACTTGTTTTAATTGTCTTTAACTTCAAGTTGAATTTGCATATGAGCAGTGGATGGTCTGTTCCACAATCAGCTCCTGGCCTGGTTTTGACTGAAGATATTGAGCTTTTCCACCATCTCTTGCCATCGATGTAGTGAATCAGATTCCTGTGTGTTCCATCTGGTGAAGTCCATATGTAGAGCCACCATCTGTGTTGTTGACAAAAGGTATTTGCAATGAATAAATCATTGGTCTTGCAAAATTCTACCATGTGAGTTCCAGCATTATTTCTGTCACCAAGGCCAAATTTTTCAACTACTGGTGATTCTTCTTTGTTTCCAACTTTTGCAGTCCAATCACCAGTGATAACACATCCTGATTGCATTCAATTTCAGACTGCGGAAGTTGATAAAAATCTTCAATTTCCTCATCTTTGGCTTTGGTGGTTGGTGCATAAATTTGAATAATAGTTGTATTAACGGGTCTTCCTTGTAGGCGTATTGATATTATCCTATCACTGACAGCATCGTACTTCAGGACAGATCTTGAAACATCCCTTGTGATGATGAATGCCATGCCATTACTCTTCAAACTTTCATTCCCGGCATAGTAGATCATACAGTTGTCTGATTCAAAATGGCCAAAACCCATCCATTTCAGCTCAGTAATGTCTAGGATATCAATCTTTATGAGTTCCATTTCATTTTTGACAACTTCCAACTTTCCTAGATTCATACTTCGTACATTCCATGTTCCAATGATTAATGGATGTCTGCAGCTGTTTCTCCTCAATTTGAGTCGTGTCACGTCAGCACATGGAAGTCTCGAAAGCTTTACCTTATCCATTTGAGTAAGGCTGGGTTTACTCTGATGAAGCAGCTCTTTCCCAGTTCTATTTTGAGAACCTTCTAACCTAACTGGAGTATTCATAAAGTTGAGCAGTAATGTATCGGACAGTGTTTCTTTGCTATTCATAAGGTTTTCCCTGGCCAATTCTTTGAGAAGTGGATAGCCTCTTCCTTCTTCCTAGTCTGTCTCAGTCTGTAAGGTGGGCTGATACCTGTGTACCATGTGCACCCTGCTGGGTTTGAAACACCAGTGGTTCAGCCTCAAAACTCACATCAACACATCACCACAGTAGGACAAACTGACAGACAAGTTTGTCTCCCTGTTGGAAACCTCTCCTACCACCCTTACGTGGGTCCCTGCAGCTGACTCCTCCTCTGTCCTGGTTCCTGGGCCTTTTCCTCCCCTTTCCCTCACTCTCCTGCCCTACTGCTTTGGGTGTGCCTGGGTTCCCTCTCCTCACCTGCATCCCTGCAGCTCACTCCTCATCGGTCCCAGCCCCAGGCCTATTCCTCTCCACTCTCTGGTTTTCCTGCCCTACTGCGTAGGGCGTGCCTGGGTTGCCTCTCCTCACCTGGATCTCTGAAGCCCACTCTTCTTCTGTCCTGGTCCCCAGGCTTATTCCTCTCCCCTCTCCGCTTCTCCCGCCCTGCTCTTTGGACATACCTGGGTTCCTTCTCCTCACCTGGATCTCTGCGGCTCGATCTTGAGTAGATCCCACTTAATTTAGATTTGACTCACTGAACACTAATGCCCAAAGACCAGACAAGTTGTGGGATGATATCAAGGACATCATAAATGAAGAAATCAGAGGTCATTAAAAAGGCAGGAAAGAAAGAAAAGATTAAGACAGATGACAGAAGACACTCTGAAACTTGCTCTTGAACACAGAGTAGTTAAAGCAAATGGAAAAAAATGATTAAATAAAAAAGCTGAATAGAAGATTTCAAAGGGTGGCTCAAGGAGACAAAGTTAATGAATGATGAAATGGTCAAAGACCTGGAGTTAGAAAACCACATGAGAAGAACATTCTTGACATTTCTGCAGCTGAAAGAACTGAAGGAAAAGTCAAGCCTCTAGTTGCAATATTGGGATTTTAAAGGCAAAATATTGAATGATACATCAAAAGAAATTGGAAGGAATATACAGTCCTGTACCAAAAAGAATTAGTCAATGTTCAATCATTTCAGGAGGTAGTATATGATTAAGAACCAATGGTTTTGAAGGAAGATGTCCAATCTACGTGAAGACATTGGTGAAAAACAAGGCTCCAAGAATACAAATTGAGATGTTTCAACAAATGGTTGCAAGTTGGAAGTACTCACTCATCTATACAAAGAAATTTGGAAGACAGCTACCTTGCCAACCAACTGAAAGAGATCCATATTTGTGCCCATTCCAAATAAAAGTAATCTGACAGAAAGCAAAACTTATCAAACAATATAATTAATATCACATTCAAGTGAAATTTTGCTGAAGATAATTTAAAAATGGTTGCAGCAATACATTGACAAGGAACTACCAAAAATTCAAGCCAGATTCAGAAGAGCACATGGAAGAAGGAACATCGTTGCTGAAGTCAGATGGATATTGGCTGAAATATCAGAAAGATGTTGTGATAGTTGGAGCTGAGTGTCAACTTGGCTGGACCCCAGTTCGGTGTGGTTGTTCCCATTGACTGTGTTCTGAGTGGCCAGTCTACCCAAGGGGAGTTTCCCTAGGGGTGTGGCCTGCTTGCAATGATATCCAAGGACAACCTGGAAGAGCTGTATTCCTTAAGGGGTTGGAACCCTGGTGTGCGAACTACAGACTTCCGTGAGTGAGCGGCCCACCGCTCAGCCTGGAGATCTCGGATTCATCTTTTGTTGGAATCAACAACCAGTGTACTGCATGCCAGCTTGAATCTCTCGGCTCCCCTGTGCTTGTGGAAGCAAGCCCCATCTCCTCCAGAGACGGACTTTTCGGCTTGGATTTGTCGGCTTCTATACGCTTGTGAGCAATTTTCCTAAGATAAATTTCTCTCCCTCTCTCTCTCTAAATATATATATATATATACTTTGCTGGGGTTTTTTTTTGTGTTTCTCTAGAGAACCCAATCTAACACAGATGTTTAACTGTTTTATTGAGTATGCAAAAGCATTTGACTGTGTGGATTGTGCTTTTCCATGTTCAATAAAACACAATTAAACATCTTTTTGGTATTTTCTGCTCTGGTAATATAGTGCCTAAAGCATTTGACTGCTAAGCAGAAGGCTGGTGGTTTAAACCCACTAGCCACCCCTTGGGAGCTCTGGTAGCATAGTGGCTAAGACACTTGCCTGCTAACCAGATGGCTGGAGGTTCAAACCCACCAGCCACTCCTCGGAAGGAAGGTTGGGCAATCCTACTTCCGTAGTGATACTGCCTCAGAAACCCAAGGAGGGGTCGCTATGAGTCAGGTATGACTCGACGGCACATAACAACAACAACAACAACAAGCCACCCCTTGGAAGGAAGATTGGGCAATCTACTTCCATAGTGATACTGCCTTGGAAACCCAAGGAGGGGTCACTACAAGAAGGGGTCGCTATGAGTCAGATCCAACTGAACAGCAGTGAGGTTTGAGGGGAGTGTTGATCATAACAAATTATGGATAACATTACAAAGAATGGGAATTCCAGAAAACATTTCTGCTCATGAGGAACCTGTACATGTACCAAGATGCAGTCATTCATACAGTACAAGTCTATGAGTCAGCATGACTAGAGGGCAGTGAATGAGTCATATGCATGTGAAAGCTGGAAGACCTTTGAATTATGGTGTTGGCAAAGTATATTGAATATACCAGGTGCTGCCAGAAGAACAAACAAATCTCTCTTGGAAGAAATATAGCCAAAATGCTCCTTAGAAACAAGAATGGGAAGGCTTCATGTCATGTACTTTGGACATGTTATCAGGAGGGCATAGTCCCTGGAAAAGGACATAATGCTTGGTAATGTAGTGGGTCAGCATTTACTTGATGGGGTCAGCGAAAAAGAAGACCCTCAACGAGATAGATTGACACAGTGGCTGCCACAATGGGCTCAAACATAGCAATGATTGTGAAGATGTCAGTGTTTCATTCTAGTGTACATAGGGTCACTATGAGTCAGAACCAACTCTATGGCACCTAACATAACAGCACCACCCACTGAAGATTTGGGCATGATTTAGCCCTTACAGAACAACTCTTGATCTTATTATTACTATTATTACATAGAGTTTTAGTTTTTCTTTTTTTTTTAGTATAAAAAAGTTAATTATTACTGTCAATGGCCTATTAAAATGTATCCACATTTCTTTGTTCACCATCATTTCTTGCATCCAAAATCTTTCTATCTTACCTTGCATAATTTCTGATTCTTACTAGCTGTGAGATCTTAATTTCTTCATGCCTCAGTTTCATCACGGTAAAATAGAGGTAAAAACGTATCTACCTCAGAGGTTTGCTGTGAGAAAATACTTGATATATGTAAGTTGTTAGCTGTTATTAGTATTAATAGGCTCAAGTTACACTTTTAATAGATTTGTGAGGGTCTGTGAGGGATGAAAGATGTGGGTGAAATGTCTTTATCTTGCATCTTTTTTAAATGATAGTTTTGTTTTGGTTTGATGATCTAGCTAGATTTAAAATGATTTTCTTTGGCTGTTTGAATAATTATTTCATCTATCAATGCTGATGAGAAGTCTGCTCCCAGCCCAATTGTTGTTCTTTTGTAGGTAACCTGTCTTTTCTCTCCAGTAGTTTTTAAGGTTGTTCTATTTTCTCTAAATGTTTTACAGTGTCTCTACAATGGGGCTTATTTTTACTTATGTTGCTTGGAATTTGTTGTGAACTTTTAGCTTGGGGATATATGTTTTCTGGAAAAATTTCAGTCATTTTCTCTTTAAATCTTGCTTCTCTGTCTGTTTTCCCTGGAACTCACATTGATTTATTTTGGAACCTCACAATCTATTATTTATAACTCTTAACTTCTCTTTTATAGTTTTAGTCTTTCTATGCTGCATTCTATGGAATTCCTCACAACTATTTTCCAATTCTCTTTGGCCGATTACAGTCTAAAATGTATCCCATCTATTGATATTTTTAATTTCAAAGAATTTTTTCAGTCCCAAAATTTCTAGTCACTTCTTTTACATGTCCAGTTCTTCTTGACAATGTTCACTTTTAGTTATTTTCTACAAATAACTACTCAAATGTGTAAATATCCACATTTAAACAAATTAATTAAAGAAAACTAAAAAATCTAGGATGTTGATTAGGTACATTTTCAAGAAGATGAATGTTTTAAATTCTCTCTCTTTTATTTAGTTATAAGATTCATAAATCGAGTGCCTATTTTATGTAAAAGTCATTCCACTACAGTGATACAGATTTTCAAAATGTTTTATCTTCTGTGTAGTTCCCTGTTTCATTAAGCTCAGGGAATCAACTATCTGTGTGTATCAATCATACTCACACTGCACACACATATCCAGGAAAATTAACCTGAAAGGTAATAGGAATACAAGACTACAGTCACTTATTTTACATCTCATTCTTTATTTCTTCTCAGGATGTTCAACAGGCCCAGGTGACTTTGCATGGGTCATCAAGGACATTGTAGATCCAGAACACTACTGGCTTAGCCACAATTCACATTATAAAGCACTTCAGATTCACTCTCCTATCCAAAGGAGCCCACCTTGCAAAGAATCAGTAGGAATGTGAGGAAATATTTTCTTTCCAAGAGGAAGTTGGCACCAAAGCATTTACTTGATGGGCTCTTTCAATCTGCAAAATATAGCCAGTTGTCTGTTCCCAAGGGTGCAATGGTTTCAAGACAGACATTCAAGATAAAACATTTTGAAAATTTTATTAATTCTGTTTCATCAGTTGCTCAGACTCAAAGTGACCCTTTTATCTCAAAGGATCCCAAAGTCCTCAAAAAGTTATATACCAAGATGATAACTTCTCATCTAAAGACCAGCCTCCTCTGAAGTGCTGGTCTGGTCTGAATCTCAAATCTAATATCGATTCTAACTAAATGTGCTATGAGGTTGTTAAAGTCACTGAACAACGGGCAAGGAAGGCCATAGTTTCCAACTTTCCAAGTTGTTATTACATACATTAGTGCTTGCATTTTCTGTAGATATTTTGTACCCAATATTGTGCAAATATTTTTCAAGAAGAGGACTGCAGCTATTGTGTATCTTTATGCTTTCTATGAAAAGGTATCTATATTACTACTTTAATCCTTATTACTACCATATTGTACGGTTCTGTAACCTTTCTAAATTGAAATATGAAAGACACTGTGGAGGAAAAATTTTCTGTTCCTTGACAAGTCCCTGTAACCTCTAATTCAATGTCATGCACTATGTGTGGTAAATTTCTTTCTTGATTAACCGTGCACTCATGGAATTTTAGAACCGGAAGAGGGTATGGACATTAATCCTCTGATTTTTATAGAAAAGGTAACAAAACTCCCGCAAAGTCAAGATCAAACAGTTAATTTGTGTCAGGTATAACAGCAACAACAGAAACAAAACCACTATCATTGAGTCAATGCCAACCCATAATGACCCCCATTAGGTTTCCAAGGCTGTAAATCTTTACAGAAGCAGACTGCCTCATATTTCTTCCACAGAGTGGCCGGTGTGCTTGAATCACCAACCTTTCCGTTAACAGTCAGATACCATAGGATTAGAATTTATGTCTCCTAATTCTTGGTCTAAAAGCTCTGGTGGCTTAGTGCCTAAGGCATTTGACTGGGAACCAAAAGGCTGGTGGTTCAAACCCACCAGCCACTCCTTGGAAGGAAGGTTGGGCAATCTACTTTCGTGGTGATACTGCCTCAGAAACCCAAGGAGGGGTGGCTATGAGTCAAAGATAACTCGACAACAGTGAATTTGGTTTGTTTTGGTTCATTAGTAATATAAAATTTGTTACTTCTGACATGTTATAAACAAAATCAACAATCTTATGTACCCATTATGAGGTACTTAAGAACTTTGAGGACTTTGAAAGGCAGAGGAAGATAGCCAAAGGAGCTATCTGCAAATGGGCATGTTTCCCAGATAACCCCAGAAGGAAAAAAGAATCAACAAATTAATGAATCAGAGTTCTTTTAATAGTTCTACTATGATCCCTACTTGTTAATGTAAGACTCTGTAGCTTCATCACAGGGGACAGCGTTATAGTTGAAAATGTTGACTAAACTTAGATTCTTTCAAGATATATAATTTGAACAAGCTTACATGAAGAGAAACTGCAAAACTCTAAGTTCATAATATATATAAAATCATATTCAAAAATCACAGAAATTCTACAGCCCCACCCGCATCATCACAAGTAATATATTTTAGAGTCCTCACTGAGTGTCAGGTAATCTCATTTAATCCTCCTAATAATCTTTGGTAGCATAGTCCCTATGGCACTTGACTGCTAACCAGAAGGCTGACAGTTCAAACCCACCAGCCACTCCTCGGAAGGAAGATGGGGCAATCTACTTCCATAGTGATACTGGCTCAGAAACCTAAGGAGGGGTCACTATGAGTCAGGTCCAACTCAACAGCACATAACAACACAACAACAATAATCCAGTGTGGTAAATCTTACAGTCGATATTGTCTCCATTTTATAAACAAAGACACTGAGATTTAGTCAAATTGTATAATATGCCTGAGATCATACAGCCAGTGACAGGACTGGGATGTGTACCCAGTCTCTCTGACTCTAGAGCTGAGTTCTAAATCATTATGATATATAAACTCCATATTGTCACAGGTGGGGATGAGAGTTGAGGAAATAAACTATTTCTACATCCCCAGTGTCTAACTATTGTTCGATAATTCCCACATTATGTTGGATCATCTTTCATTGGAATGGGCATAAATATACAACTCTTCGGTTGGCCAGATAACTGTCTTCCAAATTTTTTGGCATAAATGAGTGAGCACCTAGAACACTACATCTGTTTATTGAAACATCTCAATGGGTATTTCAACAATTCCTGGAGCCTTGTTTTTCTTCATTTCCTTCAGTGCAGGTTGGAATTCTCCCTTCAATACCATCGGTTCTTAAATCACATGCTACCTCCTAAAATGGTGGAATATCGACCAGTTGTTTTTGGTATAGTAACTCTGTGTATTCCTTCTATCTTCTTTTGTTGATTCCTATATCATTCAATATTTTTCCCATGTTGTTATTGTTAGGTGCCATTGAGTTGTTTCAACTCATAATGACCCTAGGTACAACAGAACAAAACATGGCCCAGACCTGTGCAATCCTCACAATCATTGTCATGATTGAAAGCACTGTCTCAGCCACCGTATCAATCCATTTCATTGAGGGTCTTCCCCTCTTTCACTGACCCTCTACTTTACTCTGCATGATATCCTTCTCCAGGGACTGGTCCCTTCTGACAACATGACCAACATATTAGAGAAGAAGTCTGGCCATTTTTGCTTCTAAAGAGCATTCCGGCTGTACTTCCTCCAAGACAGATTGTTTCTTCTTCTAGCAGACCATGGTACGTTCATTATTCTTCATCAACACCACAATTCAAATGCATCAATTATTCTTGTTGTTGTTAAGTGCCGTCAAGTCGTTTCCGACTCAAAGACCCCATGCACAGCAGAACGAAACACTGCCCGAT